>NC_086338.1:36087597-36170097 GCF_032445375.1 Bacillus rossius redtenbacheri
GTAATTGGCAAAAATATTAATTTCTTTTACATTTATGTTATTTAAGGAAGGATCACGGCCGCTCTGTAATCAGTTGGCCGAATGAATCGCGGAACGTGTGTTTCGAAGCCTATCGGACAGTAGATTTTTCCCGCAATTGATCACTGTCTCTAATCATAAAGTTTGAGCGTCATACGATCGAATGATGCTCGAGAAACACTAAGGTCGACCCCTTGGCTTCGCGCATCGAGCTGGAACACAACTCAGGTTTTGCAGAGCTTCAGAATAAAAACCACACATTAATTTCGAAACTGCTTAAAATATCCTACTGTTGTCTGTTTACAAAAACATTTTAAGGGGAATTAGGGCCCGCCATCATGGATTTTTCCGTTGGTTTGCTATCATTCCAATTTTGAAATATTTATCTCAACTTTTGATTTATCAAAATGTTTTGATTTATAAATCATATCTCCTAGATCTGTTGTACTTTGTGGCAACTACATATTTATTAACAGGATCGAGTCTGTAAGCGCCGCAAAGAAATAACTGTCATCATAATCACACCAGTTTAGAAGTGTTGACTCCAGCAAGTAGCCAAAAGCCGAGTCCTAGGCCATGTCCAACTAAAACACTTAGCCAAGAAGCTTTATTGCATGCGGTATCATAATATTAGAAATCGAAAGATTTTGAGGTCTAATCCCCCTTAATAATACGTTGAGGGCGTATTCAGTTTTTGAACTCTATTTTTGTAAGTGTGAAAATGGGTAAAACGGGTGTTTTCAGAGTTAGGGGTGAAACATTCGGTACAGATTCTGGAAATCACCCAAGAATCTTTAATTACACCTTTATCTTAATACCTCTTTCAAGTAATTATATGCTTTCCGCTCAAATCTCATAGTTGTCCTGTGCACGACGTGAATACTGTGCGCCAGTCCAGAGGAGACACCGCGGCGCTAGAAGCACCAGCGAGCGTCGCGCTTATCATACCGCCTCACCAACACAGATGCACCCATGACTAACCTTCAGACTCAAAGCTTCTGAAACTCTTTTTCCCGACCCAGCATTTTTTTTTACGCCAATGTCTATGTAGCTAATTATAATGCGTGTGATCTCATAATGTGTGAAATATTTCGTTGTATGATACGTATTTTTCACAAATTCGAACTGAAATGAAAACAGGTCGCTTCAATAGTTATCATGATTGTGTTTTTATAGTAGTCACTGAAATTTATTTCATCATGTATACCCATCTCCATTCTCCACGGCTCAATTTTAACAAATGTTTTGTGGTTGCTAAATTTTTTTTTGCTGTATTGTAGTCGATCAGAATTTTTTTGTTCATAATATAAATAGTTTTCCTTTGTTCTGTAAAATTATTTTATTCTTGCCACAAAACGTTTGGTAGGTTTAATGTTGAAGCTTATATTTAAAAAAAAAAAAAAATTTGACCCTCGCGAAATTCCTCCCTGCCCTCCTTATGAAAATTTAAAGCTAAATATAAAACCCAGCCTGTTATATCGTTTTACGTTTCCCATCACATTCCAACCCAGTCACGAAATTGATATTTGAATTTCGGAACACAACGGTTCCCGTTCTCGTTTGTCTTTCCCCTCTCGTGTCGCGCTGACGTTAACAGAAACATTTTCCCCGCGCGCAAAAGGTGAGCTGTGTCTCGCGAAAACGACCTGAAAAGAAAGAAGGTTAAAAGAAGGAGAAGAAAGAAATTACCGTGGAAAGCTTGCTCCGGGCCTTTATCCGCCGAGGCGTACGGACGCTCGCGAAAAATTTCGACAAAAAAAAATGGCGAAGATAAGGAAGAGGGTGTCTTTCCTCTCTAGACCTTCATCATGTTGTTTTCCTGGTGCGTTCGCCAGAGATGACTTGACTGGCGTTCGCGTGGACCCGTATTCGATTTGGGTGGTTTTCTACTCTCATTTCTCTTCTTTACTAATGTTTTTTTAAGTAAGCGTGTGCATTGTTACGTACTTTTTAAAAACATTATTCATCTACTAATAAACACACACACATACATACATAGATACATATATACATACATACATAAAGGGATAACGCCGTCAAATCCTCAAATACCAAATAGTATTCCAATTATAAGATATTCAAGAAAAAAGATTGCAACAATATATTAGAGGAAATACTTGAAATAAATTCATAAATTAAACACTAATAACCTCAGAAAATTTTTTTCTATCGTTTGAATGAATTAACAATTTAAAAAAAATTAAACTTAAGTTCATATATATATACACATACACATATACATATTCTGGTTTGGATTCAGGCTTTTTTTGAAATAATTATTGAGGTGATATAGGCACCTTTAAAAAACACACTAACGTAAATTAATTCTGGCAATGAAGCAGCTAATTAAAACTTGTTTTAAATATCCTGAGACCTATATTTATTATATTTAATTATTATATGGCTGCCAAGGTTATTTTCTTAAGTCGCTGATACCACAACTAAATCTGAGCTTAGTAGGGAGTGGGAGTTTGGTAAGTACCTGAACAATGTTTTCTTAAACATCGGAGGACAATATTGTGAAGCATGATTGACTCCGGTAGTTCGATAATCCGTTAAATCGCTCGGTACAGCACACACTGAAAGTGCCGGACTATGGAGCCTTTACTGTGTCTCGCCACACTTGGCCCGAAAGTTCGAGAAAAAAAGGGAAGGTTCGGTTGGGGAGGGGAGGTCCTTAATGTGACTTGTGGAAGGGGTCATGATGGCTCGCGGGAGGCCAGGATTCCAGAGGCCTTGTGCGAAGGGATAGAAATATATGAAAGGTTCCTCGCGGCCAGAAGCGAACGGGGGAACTGGGGAAGAATACGTGCGAGCGAAAATGAAGCCGGGAACGACGTGGAGGGGGGAAGAAAATGGCATTCCAGTGGACGAATATTTTTCTCGCCCCGTCTTCCCCCCGTTTGCTGCGCAGAAGCACAATAGGATGGAATAAGGAAGCGCTAGGGGGCGAGAGACGAGAATTGCTGGTGGGTGGACAAAGAAGAGGGAGAGAAAAGAATAAGGGAGCAAGGGGGGAGTCCGCGAACGAATATTAACTGGCAATTCTGAAGCGGAGATCCGGCAGTAAATTTAGTCGAATCGATTCGGAATCGGAAACATCCGAATCCGATCCAAATCATCTAAACATTTCAATTCAATGAATCGGTTGGAATTACATCCGCAAACACGGTACTAGACACAGCTTCTAAAAAAAATTAATTCAGAAAAAAATGGGTATTTTTAGTTCCTCTAATTGTCCTGGTTGTTTCAAAATACAGTAACATAATGTCTTCTACTGAATTATTTTTCCATATTTGTGTTAGTGATGCGGGATGATAAGTGCGATGCTCGCTGGTGCTTCTAGTGCGATATCGCCTCTAAGCACAAGGCTGTGGATTGGCACGCGGTCTTCTCGTCGTGCATGGGGCAAAAACGGGATTTGAACGGTTAGTTGCCTTTTAGGGGATCGATAGCCGATAGACGCCCCACTCAGGTCACTCTAAACATGTGGATTCTCCCCCCTCCCCTCCCCCGGTCCTCTAACAAGGGTGTCATGGTTTTTTTCCTCACCACCTGTCTTTAGTAAGCGGCTTCTTTTCCTTATTTGTTGGCCCAGCAACAACAAATGTTTGTGTCCACAAACCTCCCAGACTGTTTTCAAATGATGGCAACTTCCATCTGTCTCGGAGGTACCGGATAACTGTTCCTGAAATAGCTTCGAATTTTTTTTTGTATCCTGATCATCATGTTTGTCGGCCATTACCTTTTTCTGGTACGCCTATTACAGAAACTATGGCATTGTCTGGGTTTTTTTATTTCTCTTTCCGTTTCTTTCGACGAAGGTACATTTGTTCCCTCGCCCTTCCAGCAAACTCCGCCCCCTAGCCGTATAATAGGTGTCCGAGAGGCGCGGTGTAAGGGGCAAAAAGAAGGAAATTTGGGAGAGTTGGAGGACCTTTTATATAAATAAAACATGCCCCTGGGGACTCGTTAGGGGGTTTTTATCTCCTCTCCCCACCCAGCCGGCGCCCATAAAAATGAGCTCCTTTTACTCGGAAGTGCGCAAGTGAACATGGTTCGCGGGGAATGGTGACTGGTGCAATGAGGAGGAGGGGGGTGGAGGGGACCACTTCCTAGGCTGGCACTTCCATCAGTGAGAGACGCGGGCGCTTCTGCGGAGAGATCCTGCGCATGCGCGAAGGGCGGGAGGAGAGGACTTGCACGAGACGAAAGGGGGACAACCACGGAAGGGCCTCCTCCTCTTTGTGAATCCCATATGAGATCTTCCCAGGGCCCTGGAAGGCAGGCGGAACGGCTGAGGGGGTGTACGGCGTGGATCTCGCCTCCTCCCAAAATATGTCCCGTCTAACGGCGGCAGAGGGGAGGTTTTCCCGCATCCACCGCACCTCCCAAATCCTTTCTCCTTTCACCCTTGCAGCGGCGGCGGCAACTGGTAAGTGGTTAGGAGTTAGGGGGGGGGTGGAGGTTTTGGAATCATATTCCGATATCTCCGCCGATGTAGCCTTCTCTCCCCTCCGCTCCAACCCAACCACCTCCATCATCAGATAAACCTCTGGCAAATGGATGCCGGCGCGACGGAGGAAAGACAATAACATTACTCTCGCCCGTCTTGGCTGGTTGTCGTGCGTGAATGGGACCGCGCGCGCGGTGCCGTTAAATCTCGCGCTCCGAGTGCGACTCTTTGCCGAGCGATTGCGCGGTAAAAGCTAGAGGGGAACGTCAATTGTTTTTTTTTTGTTTTTTTACATCATCGTGATGATATTCGCCAATAACGACGCAATAGAATTATTTTTTAAACTCAATTTTCACTTATGTAGGGGAGACCGGGGCAAGTTGACGATGTTAAGCTTTGAAATGGCCTTTAAGAGATAAATAAGCATATATAATATCTAATTTGGTACCAATACGAAGTATATACTAATTTCTACCTAAATATGTAAAAAGGTTGTATTACTTTGCGTAGTTCCGAAGTTATTGACAAGAAACCAATTAGTTGGCACATTCGTCATCTTGCCCCAGGAGTGGGGTAAGTTGACGAACATATTGGGGTAAGATGACGAAACAAAAAAATATATATTTATAGACAAAGTAAAAAATAGTTTTATAGATATCCTACACTAAACAACGTGCAGGATGTAAAGAAGATATATTGTAACATATTTGAACGACTTTGATAGGTATAATTCTTTGCCTTCATAATTGAAACAGTTTTCGTGCCACCACTCAGAACATGTGGAACACTGAATCCAGTCGTCATTTGGAGGTTCCACGTAAACTTCTTCACATGCAGGGCAAGAAACACTATTTAGGCTTTATGGTTTTGCTACAGAATGAACAGAGCTTCGTTTTTCAGTTTTCTTAGTTTTTCTTTCATTTTTCTTCTCTTCATTCTGCTTCTTCTATCTATCTCTTCGTAACAAAATGTTCTTAACTGGCGAGCTTGTTATTACTGAAGCTGATCCTATACTATTTTTCCTTGTCGTGGTTGTCCTGTGGGCCACTGTCATGGTTTTAAATCATAAAACGATGCCTTTTTACTACATGAGCATGCATTGGCCTTCCCAGAAGAAGGCCCTGCTTCATCGATATGATCACTATTTTGTTCTGGCTGCACATTGTTTGAAGACTGGGCTAATGAATCACCTCCTGAAGCATTAGGCATATCATTTAGCCAAACATCGTTTGATGCATGATCAGATGAAATTGGTATTGAAGTGGACATTGGTTCTTCACTTCCGGGAAGTTTTCTTTCCGATGTAGCCGCAGCAGCAAAATCACATTCTTCGAATATCTGAGGGTTGTAAGGCTCTATCCCAGTAGCCTCAAACCCTTTGATGGCATTGCCTACAGTTGCTGCTTTTAAATAAGCTGCAGCGAAGATATTTCCTACATTAGGATCAGTTATTTGTTGTCCGGGATGTGACACCAAATAATTGTCACAGGCATGTGAGTAGAATGTCTTCAAAGGGCCGACAAACTAAACATCCAATTGATGCAGCCTATGTGAAGTATGTGGTGGCAATCCGACCATCACAATACCATTATCACGACAAAAATTCACATCAGCAGTCATATCTACGTCACTCCAACGCCTCCTTTCCGTTCTCCGCTTATAATATGCCTAGGCATCTACAAAAAAAATTAAAAAAAAATGTTACGACTATTAACACAGGAACTATTTATAATATTTTATAATTTCATTATTATTTCTATTTTACTTAAATGTTCGTCATATCTGTACATCATTGGTTTAAATAACACATTAATACAAAATAATGCTCACATTGTCATTACCTATGGCAAGTTGACGATTGCAGGGGCAAGATGACGAATTCGTCATCTTGCCCCCGTCAACTTGCCCCAGCAGCCGTATTTTTGCTTTACCAAAATCACGAACAACATTAAAAAATTTTCTTCAACAATCTATACACTAAAATACTCCCAAAAGTCAGCATTTCATTTTACATACATAAACATTTAAAACAAATAGACTCTTTTCTCGTAATAGCTTAACATACGTACCTTCAATATTACAACAATGGCTCACGAAACAGACTACCTCTCAAATCTGCCACATTCAAACTGACTGGAAAATTCCGCTGCACCTGCCTAGTAGGTGCAGATGGTGACACACAAGGTCACAGGTGCGCCAACCTTCTATCTGTGTTTCTGGATTAGTTATATACGATTCGTCATCTTACCCCGTTCGCCAACTTACCCCGGTCTCCCCTACATATATGTGTGTGTGTGTGTGTGTTGTTGTTGTTGGCGAATTCGCGGGGCACGAATTTAGTTGGTTGCGCGGGGAAACGTTATGTCCGGAAAAGTAATGCCGCAGTTGTATAGGCGCCAACAGTATAAATTTGAATTTAGTGACCTACAGCAGAACACGACTCCACTGGCTGACTTACCCTAGACGTGTGCGCCAGGGCGGTTACCTGCTTCCCTCAGGAAGCCTTCTTCTCACAGACGAGAGAGCCAAACTCCCGATAGTGCATCTTCTGTTTTTTTTTTTTGGTTCATTGTAACTCATGATAACAAATGATCGATTAGGTTAGGTTAGGTACATTATAAATACTTTAAAACATTGTGGACGGTTGATTTGGTTAGAATAGCTACATTAAAGATACTGTGAAATCATGTAAACGGTTTCCTAGCCCTGGATTTTTATCCATATGTTCCATAGTCTGATCCATATTAAAAAGTTATTTGCTAAGCAACCATAAAATGATTTTACAGTATTTTTAATGTAGCTATACTTACCTTAATATAACCAACCATCCACAATGTTTTAAAGTATTTATAATGTAGCTAACCTATCCTAATCGACCGCAAAATTTAATGCCACACCGGTTTATACAATGAGATAGAACGGGGGGAAAAAAATCGAGCATGAACTTCGGGGAACTTTGGGTGTGGCTCTCTCGTCTGTGAAATGATGGCTTCCCGCTTCCCGCGGTGCGGGTTGGACGACACTCGGCCAGAGAGGTTATATATACCCCTTAACCCCTTAACCCCGAGGCCCCGGGCACACACGCGGTGCTCGGAGCGTCAGGAAATACAAAGCTGTTCGAAAACTGCTCAATGTTCCCGGGTATTGGGTCTGTGCACGGAAAGCATTTAAGAATTCGCTGAGGGCCGGCAAATAGTTTTGTTTCCGGACTAAGTTTTTAAACCATTGTTATTAGAAGAGCGAGAATGGCTAAAAAGGCGTGTTGTCAGAGTAGTTTTCAGGCATAAAACAACCTGTAGATAATCTTGAAAGCACTTAAGGGTACTCGCTACAACCACACCTTTAATTTCTCTACCATATAATGTTACGGTCACCGCTCAAATTCTGTATTTGTCCTGTGCACGACGAGAAGACTGCGCGCCAGTCCACGGCCTTGCGCTTAGGGGCGATACTGTGCTAGAAGCACCAGGGAGCGTCGCACTTACAATCTTGCCTCACAAACACGTATATACTCCTGACTAGGTGGGGCCCTTTAGCACGCCTTTAGCGCTATTTGCGCCTGTAACATTTCTGGGTTTAGTTCGGTAAAGGTATTTGTGCATTTTTACCATATTGCCTTCCATACTCAGTTTGTGTGGAGAAACACGCATATGTGCTTAAATTTACCTCCTCCTCCTTTCCTTGTTGCAAATGTATTGATATTGTTACCAGTGGGGAAAAACGGGTTCGTAAGGATAGCCCAATTAAATTCATACAGTTTTTATTTGCTACTCGTATTTACGTTACTGATTAAATCACCACACTTAATTGTCTGTTCACAAATTACTTAAGTATCTGTCCAGTCCACATTTCACATTCCTCACTGAAGTTGGACTCGACAGTGGTGCGCCCCTTAACCACTCGCCTGTCCCCCCCCCCCTCCCACACACACACAGTCTCGCGCCACTCGGTCGCACTCGCGTCACTCCGCTCGAAAGGAGGGTCTCTCGTCCTTCACTCAGATCGCACTTCACTCCACTCGTCCGTTGAACTCCAGGAACTCAACGCGGTAGCCGGCGCCACCGTTTTTGTCCCCTCTGGCAGTCTTTCTGGAACCGTCTGGAGAGGTTGTGACGTTTCGCGTCATCCCGCGGGCCGACCTGACTCGAAGCATCCAGAATAGCGACGTATTATTCACGCCACGCCACGCCGCTCCACGAGGCGGCCTCTGTAAGCCCACGGGATTCCTAGGGCACTCAGGGATAGATAACAGCATCGTAGAAAGAGAGTGCAAGGGCCCGGGGGAGGGGGGTTCTGGCCGCCCTAATCCCCCATTGGTATGCACTCATGACGTCAGCGGCGCCGTGCGGGGGCCGCCAGACAGCTCCGGTACCTGACGCACGTCCTGACCTTGTCTCCCGCGTTCCTAACAATACGTATATAGTTATAAAATAACATACATGCAGCTCACATGACATCGTTGGTTTTCCTTGTCAAAATTCTGCACAAGCTGCACATACAGTTAAATGCAAGTTTTCAAATCGATATACGAACAAGAAGTAGGTATATATCAACTGTAATGATTTGAGTGCATATTTAACGTTTCAAAAACATAATTTATAAGACACAGGTTAATATTTTATACACAGACATTTACTTTACACGTAACATTTGATAATAAAATACTTTCATAGATACAAACAAAGGCATATGCACACACATAATCGTACATGCACTCGACACAAATACTTGCTTACTTCAGTACGGGCCTGCTTCAATGGGGGCTAAAACTATTACTCATTAAATTTAAATGCATGTATTTGTTCAAAAACGTATATAAATATAACAAATACACGCATTATGAGATATAGAAGTATTAAGGCAAACATTCCACATGCACAAATCACACCAAATCTATCTGGCTTCGAAACAACGGGCGAAGTGATTGTATTCCCCTCCCTCCACACTTCCATAACCGAAATTATATTCTGCCCACACTCCTGAAGGTGATTTGTTAGCCTGTAAATCATTTTATCACTTCGATATTAATTGATCTTTGAAAGGCCAGTTTTCTTTTCAATCCTAGCATGAATTTTAATTATGAAATCGTGTGTAATACAAATTTGAATTAGGCCTAACGGTCATGTAGTATTTTGACGTAACATCTTTCAATTTTTTACACAAATAAAATAAATTAAAATTTAGTTCACATAAAAATGTGAAAATCTAGCGTTTCTAGGTTCTTTTTTTTTTTTTAATTAATTTACCAATGGTATAGGTACTAACATTAAAAGTTATTATTGAAATTTCGATTATACGCTTTTTGCTATTACTAAAATTGTAATATGAATGGAAAGAAAATATATTTATGATTTATTAACGATGGTTATATTCAGACATTTTATTTTTGAATTGTGAGAAAAAAATACGATTCTAAAGGACCATAATAATTTTGGGTTACTACCCCCATTAAATAAATCCATTTTGTGCACGCACGGCATTTCGTGTTTTCTGTTCCCCCGCCAGGACCTCTCTCGCCGCGGCTGACAGTCGCTTCAAGGCCGGGCAAATAACCGCGTCACGTGTTCGCCGCGCGGCTAATGGCAAGTCAAATATTTGAGTCGCGACGGCGCACCGTTGCACGTCCCGTCGTCCGCGGAGAGACCTCACATTCACTTACCCCGAGTCGCGCGCACGGATAATTCTTCAGTTTTTGACGTGACAACGTCTAATAATGCGATGGACGGCGGCTGCACGCACGAAACAGTGTCCCGTTACGCACATTGTCCCGTTACGCTCATTGTACGCTTGCGCCGCTTCTTATCTCTCTTCCACTCGATTGGAACAACCATCGATTTGACTTTTTCGAGGCACATTAAACTTGAAACACTCCCATTCGTTTCCTACTTTTCCTATCATCGTCCTATCCTTAACAGAATAACACAGATTGGAAGAAGTTAAATAGCAAACATGTATAAAAGTTATAGTTAAAATAATCACTTCGTTAAAGTAATAAACATATTTGAATTAATGAGTGCAAATAAAAGTAGATTTATCAATTAAATTGTAGATTTTATTTCACTCCTTCCTTGTATCTATAGAAAATAGTGATAATTCAATAAAAATGATTCAATTTTATTCATTAAGTATGCAATCATTTCATCAATGTTTTGTTATGACGTCACGTTAAACTATCGTCCGTAAACCGACTTTACAGACAACCAATTTTTTTTTATGTACTGCATCTGAGCTTTCGGTAAACGACATTTGGTAGGAGCAATTTCTTTAAATGGCGCGGAATCCGAGGAACGTAAACTTGTAACAAACCACCTTGCTGCTATCTGTGGCGGATTTGTGCGAAACCAAGGTTCGCAAGGTACAAAAATTAAAATTCGTATTATCAACTGTCTAGTGAAAAAAAAAAAAAAAACTGGGCAGTATTTTAATTAAAATCCCTTTGGAAAATCAGGTCCAAAGCCGGGGTGTAGTAATTTTTTGTTTTTTAAAAGTCTTATTTCGGTTTCCAAACCAAATTATTTAAACAGTCCACGTAGCTGCACCGGTAGCGAATTCTAGCGGTCGGTGCGGAAACTACGTGTGGGGACGCGTCAAGAAATGCAGTTGAAAACACGAGCTATTTATGCATTTATCATGCTCGGCATTGTTTTAATGTCCGAATTTCGTATTGTAAGTGTATTTTCAACACGAGGACACGTGAATTTGTCTCGCTACTGAGGTTAGACTTTACACGTTTGTGGCGAGTACTCGAAGAATCGCGCATATATATGTATATAATATATATACATTAATAAGTGAAACCTCTTTTACAGTCAGTCAGTATGTTGATTCTAGGCGACGACGATATCAGAGCGAAACGAAAATGCGACACGCACAGAGGGTACGCCAAATGCAACGACCTTGAGTGGAGGAACTTGTCTGTGAGGGGAATTGGGTTAGGAGACGGGGGGGTTAGGAGTGGGGAATCGATGGCATGTTTTGCATTACAGCACACTTGCGCATACGTTCGCACTCTCATGAAAGCTCTCTCGAATACACGCACACAGTATTTTACATTCTTATAACTCTGTCAGGGAAGTTTCGCTTCTAACGCGCGTGGTGGCGACATATACATAATTTTTTTTTTAATTGGCTGTGGTTACATAACACTCGAAAACAGATTTGCTCTTATTTTTCACACTTTATGTATCTAAAATCCAAGTTTGTTTGTGTTAAGTAAGCGACGTTTAAAATATAAAAAAATTGGTTCTATGTAAAGTCAGTTTACGGACGATAGTTTAACGTGACAACGTCAGAACAAAACATTGATGAAATGATTGCATAATTTTATGAATAAATTTGAATCATTTTTATTGAATTATCACTATTTTTTATGGATACAAAGAAGAAGTGAAATGAAATGTACAATTTAATTGATAAATTTACTTTTATTTGCACTTATTAATTCAAATATGTTTATTACTTTAACGAAGAGATTATTTTAACTTTAACTTTTATACATGTTTGCTATTTAACTTCTTCCAATCTGTGTTATTCTGTTAAGGATAGGACAATGATAGGAAAATTAGGAAACGAATGGGAGTGTTTCAAGTTTAATGTGCCTCGAAAAAGTCAAATCGATGGTTGTTCCAATCGAGTGGAAGAGAGATAGATGCGGCGCAAGCGTACAATGAGCGTAAAGGATCACAGCGTAAAGGGACACAGCGTAACGGGACAATGTGCGTTACGGGACACTTTTTAGTGCGTGCAGCCGGCGGTCATCGATTTATTAGACGTCTCATCAAAAATATCGTGTAAAAATATGAACTCTCTTTGTTTTCCCGCTCTCGAACGCGAATTTGCACGAGCGAACAGTGAACTTCGAATGTGTCAAGGCAACTGACCGAGGTTCTGTGAATCTCATCATTGCCCCATCTCTGATCTGGCGGTCGGCCATGTGTCTCGATTGTTTTGTAGACCTTACAGCTTCAGTATGCCCTTAAAATCCCCTCATTAAGGGTAGTAGACACCGCTATCTTAAACGTGTAATTTTTTTGCTTTAAATTCAATTATTGAGCTATTTATCCTAATGTTTGGCATGGAAATGATGGAAATTCATTTTAATATCTCCCAGAGCTGTTAAATCTTGTTACAGTCTTAATATTTTCAAACAGGTAACCACTTGGGTAGGATAATAATCACACCAGTCCACTAATGTTCACGTCAAGGAGTGCCGAAAGTTGGTTTTTAGATTCTACGCTGTGTTTTGCCATAATTGAAAGAAAGAAAGATGAACTGCGAGCGCTGTCAAGATATTCGAAACTTCAAGATGGCGGGGCTCCAACACCCTTAAGGGCTTGGTCTCACATGCCAGGTTGATTTTTTTTATTTCTTCATTACTATTAATGTATTAAGGGCTGTTTCTAAAATTTTAACATGATACCCTCCTTGATTTTTTTTTTTTTGCTACAAATATTTTCATCAAACGTTTACTTTGTTGGGTGTTAGAGTAGGGCACATTTTTGCACCAATGAAATTACACTAAGTGAAAATCTGTTGAAAATTTAATATTTTTATAAACAGTCATTTAATGAAAGCAATGACAAAAAAAAATTAAGAAAAATCAACATGGTGCGTGTAACTGAGAATCAAGAGGATTCATTAGGGTAAAAATTAACGGTAGATTGACAGAGAACCGTAAAAAATAATGTTTGTTTGTAGATCGGAGTCTTAAGCGAATCCAACCGATTTTTAAATGTAAACTGAACCAAATTCTGTGCTGTGTCCATACCCGTTTTTGACGTGGTTTTGTTTAGAAATCATTGCCTAATATTTTATGTGTTTTTTAGCTAAGTGTTTTTTTTTCAAGTTACCTGAAAATAGCACGCAAAGTGGGGTGTTTTCGTATTTTTAGCACCGCTGTAATAAAAAAACCAAATTACAAGAATGAAACCACAGTGCTATTGTCACTCAGCATGGGACTTAATAACACTTGTGCTGGGATCACAGCAACGCGATGGACGCGATGAAAGTAATCTAATCTTCTAGCCAATCACGTGTGCCTCATCTGTGACGTCAGCGTGTCAAAATTCGCACATTTCCAATGAAAAATATATATTTTTTTCTCATAGCGTTGCGGTCAGACTGGTTTTTTGGTGCAATTAAATTATACCCTATGTTTTTCAAAGTTATTTTTTTTAAATTTATTTAATGTAAAAAATGTTTTAATGTGTTTACGCTAAGTGATTTTTTTTATTGCTCATTAAACTTGGATTTAAAACATTTGTCCCAAACACGTCGATTAAAAAAAAAATTGTAAACATTGGTGTCTCTCCTATGTGTGGTTCATATGTAATGGCAAGAAACGTTTTATCAATGGTAGTTTATCCTTGTTTTTCCCACGGTTGTTTAAGTTTTTCTCTCAGTGATCCTTCGCATCCTTTCGTCATCCGTCCGTAAGCCAGCCGACACAATAACGACACTTCTCACGTCTGTCAGTATTTTTCCATTGGGTTACTGTCAACTGATTTGACTTGTGGCGAAAATTTATCTTTTTAAAATACATTATTTCTTACCATCATATAGGCGAAGACCTTATAAATAATTAAAATACATTTTTTTCCTTCCGATTTTTATTTAAATATATTTTCAAGTTACATACCTTATTAATTACACTTCTATGTGTCGGTAGATATTGGTTTCTAACATCTAAATTTCAAAACGTGTTGAAAACCAATATGAAAACTTTGTATGGAAGCAGCTAAATAATTTAATTGAAAACCTTTGAAATAAAGGCAATGCCGTGCAAACATTTAAAAAAATTAAAATTTCATTCGTAAGTCTGTCGACAGTTAAAGCTCGGCAAACTTTTCACGGACGGACTGATGAAATTTTCCGGACTTTCTGATTGGCTTGACGTCGCGTGATTGACGGACAGACGGACGGTAAAAGGACGGATGCGAAAGAGCATTGTGAGTTTCGCTTGTACCACATGTTTTGCTTTAGCATCGCATATTTCGGGCTGTTGACAGTCCATCAATCAAATCAATCAAGTACACAAGAACACAGGAACGCAAGATGCAAAATGTTCAGCAACCACATTTTAGAGTATCCGTCATTATACTACGCAAGGCGCAATAACGCACGCAAGTAATGTTTAACTTAAAAATTTTTCTTGTGTGTTTGGCTTGCGCTTTCAACGGCCATATTTGAATATGAGTGTTTCGAAAACTTTTAAAGACGCCTACTTTACTTGGATAGAAGCTCACGAGTTAAATTTTTTGTATACCTCATGTTTATATTTGTTAAGTTTTACATAGTGAATCAAGTTATTGACAGTTTCTTCTGTTTTCACGAATACGAATGATCATGATGCCCGGGTTAGAATTTTATTATTTTTTTTTTTTACTTTTTTCCAATCTTAAGTTCTAAGGATGATTGACGTCTTGTGACTTGCGAGCTTTACAGACAATTGTAATTTTCTTGCATTGGTTACTTGTTACACTTTTGCGTGTTTGCGTTCCCAGCCTTGGAGTTTATTCGGCCGTTCATGATCGCTATTAACGTCGCGCGCGCTCATTTGGCGAGGGTCGTAATTTATATCGCATACACTGCCCGTCGCGACTCAGATGTTTACGAACACCGTGTTTGTGTCCAGTAGTTCGGAGCCCACTAAATCAAGGTGGCTGGATCCTCCGCCGTCTTGCTCCATGATTTTCATCGTAATAAAAAAAAATTGGCTGTCTGTAAAGTCGGTTTACGGACGATAGTTTAACATGACGTCATAACAAAATATTGATGAAATGATTGCATACTTTTATGAATAAAATTGAATCATTTTTATTGAACTATCACTATTTTGTATGGATACAAAGAAGGAGTGAAATGAAATCTACAATTTAATTGATAAATTTACTTTTATTTGCACTCATTAATTCAAATATGTTTATTACTTTAACGAAGAGATTAATTTAACTATAACGTTTATAAATGTTTGCTATTTAACTGCTTCCAATCTGTGTTATTCTGTTAATGATAGGACGATGATAGGAAAAGTAGGAAACGAATGGGAGTGTTTCAAGTGTAATGTGCCTCGAAAAAGTAAAATCTATGGTTGTTCCAATCGAGTGGAAGAGAGATAGAGGCGGCAAAGCGTACAATGAGCATAACTGGACACAGCGCAACGCGACAATGTGCGTAACGGGACACTTTTTCGTGCGTGCAGCCGGCGTTCATCGATTTATGAGACGTTGACACGCCTAAAAAATTTCATATCATGCATCGTTATTGCGCTACCTAACAAGTTAAAAGTATCTTCGGAGGGGGAACATTTTACCTCTCGGTATACTGTATTTGGTAGGAGTAATTTCGTGAATGCGACGGAAGTCCAGGAAAGGAAATGTGTAACAACCACGGTACTGCCATCTGTGGCTGATGCCGCGAACCAAAGTTCACAAAAGACATAAAGTGAACGTTATAGTATTTTCTGTTTAATGAATTGTAACGAGTTGGGTAGTGCTTTAGTAAAATTCCGTGTCGGAAATCAGGTCAATATCCGAGGATTAGTATTTTCTTCAAGTATTTTTCGCTTTTATCGGAGCCTCTTCATTATAAGGTTTAAAATTTTGGTCTGCTAATCAAATGATCCAATGCTCGACGTAGCTGCTATGGCAGCGAATTCCAGCGGCGGGTGCGGGAACTTCGCGTCAAAAAATTTAGTTGAAAATATATTTCGCATATATTTATCACGCTCGGCATTATTTTAACGAATTCTACGTTCAATTTCGTGTCCATGTTTCGTTTTATAATATTGTATTTGCAACATGAGAACAAATGAAAGTGCTCGTCTCCTAGGTTAGATGTTACACATCAATGGCTAGTACTGAAAGACTATCTATTTTTTTTTAACGTGGAGTTATGAGTTGTCAGAAGACAGCATGCTGTGACGTACTTGAATTAACTTTCTATCTCACCATCTCTACATTGCAACACCCGAAACAAAAAAAAAAATTGGTTGTCTGTAAAGTCGGTTTACGGACGATAGTTTAACGTGACAACGTCATAACAAAACATTGATGAAATGATTGCATACTTTTATGGCTAAAAGTGAATCATTTTTATTTTAATAATAAAAGATTAAATACTTGAAATTATACTAGTATTCAGATTTTTAAAATGCAAGAATAATAAACCTTTATTGCCGAAATTGTTGTTGTAATAAGCAATGAAAACCACATAAACTTTTCACTTCACTTTATAAACAGTTGAGTGGAAGAGAGATAGATGCGGCGCAAGCGTACAATGAGCGTAACGGGACACAGCGTAACGGAAAAATGTGCGTAACGGGACACTTTTTCGTGCGTGCAGCCGGCGTTTATCGATTTATTAGACGTTGTCACGTCAAAAAATTGTGATTTTCCGTGCCTGGTGAATGGTTAATGAGTATGAATTAGCATAACCGTAGTTAAACACTCACTGCCGTAATATACAAGTTCTTTAAAACTATTCCCGCAATGAAAACAATACACTTCACGCAATTTTTTTTGGTGACCCAAAAATATGGCACACCGTCAGCTGGACAGAAAAAAAACTTAAAGGGGTAAAAGCCTGGATTATTTTGCTTCCGAAATTTCGTGTTTTTGCTAATTATTATACATCTATAATTTAACTATTATTAGTTATTTGTGAAGTTAATTAGTTTTAAGAAACAGATCGGAAAAAATTCGCGAATTCATTTCGGCATATAATTGAATCAAAACACTCTTACCTTTCTGCTGCTTCTGTGATTGAAAAACAGTTTACCTGGTAGGACTATTAACCAATGGAAAAAAAAGTAATTCAACAAAAGAAGCCTCGAATTGCAGGCATCCCAGTTCATAAGTCTTAACAAGTCAGTAGCCAATGATCAGGAGGCATTTGCCCGAGTATGTATAGGTTTGTGGAGTATATCCTAGAAGTCAATGAAATCGCGAGTTTTTCCATTCTCGTCTTATAGATAGAGACCGGAAAAATTCGCGGATTCATTTCGTGATAGGCTGAAATTCAAACTGTGTACAATTCTGCTGATTCTGCTATTGGCTCGCAGTTTAACTGGAGCTCTCTGAGCCAATGAGAGACTATCGACCAAAGAAGCGTTGAATTACAAGCTGCCCAGTGGAGACTCCTCACAATTTAGTACCCAATGAACACGCGTGTTTACTTGAGATGTGCTGAGGATAATGGAGGCTATCCTAGAAGTCATTGAATCCACGAATTTTTTCGGTCCCTACTTATAGGTAGAGACCTGCAAAATTCGTGGATTCATTCGGTGATAGGCTAGAATTCAATCACATATACCTCTTAGATAATTTTGCTATAGGCTTACTGTTCATCTGGACGAATCTCAACCAGTTATAAACCCTCAACCAAAGAAGGATCGAATCACAGACAAACCAGCTGAGACGACTTACAAGTCGGCAGCCAATGAACTGGCGTTAATTGCCCGAGTGTACAGGGGTATGTGCAGTCTATCCTGAAGGCCATCGAAACCTTGAATTTTGCAGGTCTCTACTTAGAGGCCATTTTTAGGTCAGCTCTGGTATGAACTAAGAACATGTAATCGTGTTGAACGCCTGTGAGATGTGTTAGATAAATATTACACAAATTAATAACAATCTAGATTTCTCAAAATCGTGAGTAGCTGGTGTTTTGTAGGATTATGGTTTTTTTTTGTATTGGTTTCGAATGATATACAAAAATTATATGTTAAATAACAAAATATAAACATACACAGTTAATTTAAATTATAGACAACACAATTACATGCTCTTGTTCATAATACAGTTGGCATAAATATTAGCCTTAAAGTTTCTGAAAATTATTAAATAAATACTTATTAAATTTATAAGACACATTGCGAAAACAATAGTTTTATTATGAATTGATTTAAATGTTAAACATACCACGAAATTGTGGAAGCAAAATAATTACGATACTAACCCTATTTACGTAGTGTTAATGTAGTAACGCACGCATTGACCTACATGTTTTCAAAGTGCTAATAATTTTTTTCTCTTGTTTGTTAGTGAAAAGAACCCTAAGGAAGAGATTTTGACGCTATTTTGATTTTTTATATAACATTTTTCTATGCTTTAAGGCTTATACAACACAATAAAATTATTTTCTATAGCAATAGGATGTATTTAGATATCTATTCAGTTATAGAAACAATTTTTTTTTAAATTCTGAACTACTTCGCAGAATAAAATGATAACTTTCATCGTTAACCAACTTTGAACAAACATGATATAAATGTTGCGTTAAGTTTTGGTGTTTGAGTTGATAAAAAAATAATTATAAAATTATTACTTCACGTCAGTTAATTTTTAATTCAAATACTAACTAGTTATTTTTCGATCGTAAATTGAACATTTTATATGCAAATGTTTTTTAGTTTGTAACTTACCGTTATGTCAGTAAGCAAAAAATTAGTTTGTACTTAGAATCTTACATGAAGTCGGACTGAGTGAAAGTGTTCCTTTGTTCGGCGGGGGATTAAAATAGTTTCCTGCGTTAATTTTGAAGTTAACATTTCTCCTTTGTGTTTTACAATTATTGCATTTTACTGAACTTCTATTTTAGTTTGCAACCAGGGTTCCTATCCGGATCACTACCGCCTCGCAGAACAGTGAGTTTCCGGTTTTGCCGATATCTTCCGAAAAGTTTCTGAACTTCCGCAATATTTCAAGTGCATCCTCTTTTCCTTTCCTTCTCGGAGGTCTCGTACAGATTCTCCGAGTCTCGAGTCTTTGAAGATCGGAATGACTTTTTAATTCGCTCGGCTTCCTCGTGAAATCGATGTGAAAACTTCAAACTATAATTAAATTTGTAGATATCGAATCATTATAATAAGAATACTTCGGATCTATGTTGAAAAGAATTTTTTGAAATCTGACAGGAGAGAGAATTCTAGCAGGGTTGTTTTTTTTTTTTGTTCTAACAAAGAGTAATTACCATTCGTAAATTTGGAACGGCTCAAAAATGGAATCGGTGGGTTATAGATTTTTATTAGTAAAAACGTTACCGTGAATGAATTTTTACAGACGTTTTATGATAATATATAAAGATTAATTTAAAATCTAATAATGATAATCTTTGAAGCGACTTCATTTATGAACTTGAATTAATATTATCTTTTTAAGTGTTACGGCAGTGGCTGTGCATAGACAACTGATTATGAGTTTTAATTAATTTTTTTTACTGCCTCGCATGAGTCAACAAATATTACTAATGGCGGGACAACAAAATAAATAAAAAAATTAAGTACATCGATCAAATTGTATTTAGTTATTTATTTGTAAACCACAAATTAATATATACATTTCAACGTATCATAAAACATCTTAAATTCGTACAGTTTCTCTAGATTTCTTAACAGACGTTTAAAACTCAAGTTGGGAAATAAACATTCCCTTCAATTGGTAGAACAAAAGATAAACAAGATACCTAGAAAAAGAGGCTGGCTGATAGACGATGTTATGCTATTGCATAGCATTTTGGCTTGCTGTCAGCTTGAAGAATAACTTAGTAGACTCACATGATTCCCTATCAAGTTTGATTTAAGCTTAACTTTGCAAGATTGCATTCGCAAGCTTGTAAAAAACTAGTGTGAGGCTAGCCAAGTTAATTTGTCATGGAAACATTTATTCAAATTTGAAGTAAGCTAAATACATGTTTGCTGCACGCTTAATACGCTCACAGATTGTAGGTAAGCCGTTCACCGTGACCAAAAATGTTTATACCATCTGGCCAAATCAAAAACTTGGTCTATGCCTCGAATTCTCGTAGGAAACTGCGCCAGGTTCATAAAAGAATAAGTGCGTGTCTCTGTTCTAAAGTGAAGTCACTTTGGAGAGTAATTGGTTAGCAAAACCAACCATAGCTGTTTTAAAGCTTATACAAGAAGTTGTTTTCAATACAAGAAAGGAACTAGCTAGGGTGAATCGTAAGAACGTAATCTTGAATGGCGTATTTTTAAACAAAGATGTTAATATCACATCATGAAGGAATTACCGTTAAAATATCGATACAAGTTTCAATTATTAACGTGGCAAAGATTGCGTACACTAACTCCCTAACTCCTTACTTTAACGGTCAGATTCCGCTTAGTGTGTGATACAGAACTGCCAAGCGTTCAAGTATCTTTTATAGCACTTACTTAGATCGTTTCAGACTCCTAACTGATTGTATTAAAGAGCAAATTACTGTCCCAAATTGGCTTTAAATGTGACATAATTCCCAAAGCATTTTTTTCTCATCAAACGGTGGTTCACTTCGTGGTTTTTTTCATTGCAATCTTGGCTTGTAAATAATGTGTTATAATTAATTTGAACGTTTTGGCGTCGACTTATCACAGTCATTCTTACCTAAAGTTGCGGAATAGAACTACACACTTGTAAATGATTTTATAAAACTTAGTCTGAAATAAAAAAAATGGGTGTCCGATGTATTGCCGCGTATCCAAGAAATATAGTTATTTGTAGGTTGTGCTGGCATACTTATTAACCATTGCCCTAATTTTTCAGACCTGTACAATAGTGTATAGTCAGAGCCGTGACCTTGTTCAATTTTGTGCGTATTTTCTGACGTTTTTACCTTAAATTAGGAATTTTTGGAAGTTTTTTTTGTACTGTGTTTGAAAGGGGGAGGGAAAAAAAACTAAGAGGCGAGCACCGAAATTTCGGACATGTCCTTACAAGACCACAATATGCACGTTAACATACTACAGGTGCGCGCGCATTTACGTCACGTGTGACTAATGCGTGTGTGAATTGCGGGGAGAGTGGAAGGTAGTGGAAGCAGGGGAGTTGACCCATGACCCCGTCGTGACTAAATGCACTTTCTGTGTCCTCTCTGCTCCCCTCTTACCCTCGCAGTGGGGTCACTCAGATTGCCGAAGGAAGAGGGGAGTAAGAGCGGTTGCTTGGCTATTTTGCGGGAAGGGCTATCCACTCCCATTCGGTAATAATGGCCACAACGGCATTTGTGTGTATACTTAGTTGGTAGGTTTTTTTTTGGGGGTTGTGGAGGATGAGGAGATGGTACCGAAAAAAAAGAGAAAAATAAAAACAAAACTTACTGTTAAGACATTATTGTGTAGAGAGAAGCATTTTAAGATAAAAATAGGTCCGCAGAAATCTGGATGATTTGAATTATCCCGAAAACATAAAAATGAGTAGAGCTTTAAATATAACTTTAATTTCATTAACGAAGAAATAGATTATTACGTGTCATTAAATATTAAACCAGAGTGAAAAAAGGAAATAAAATATTGATTTTTCAAGATTATATGTTAACGACGTCGACGTGCTAATATTTGCCGGGTTGGTCAAATAAGATTAAAGGTAAAAAATAAAACGTGACGAATTTTATTTTTTTTGAAAATCTCATCAGTTATACTCTCGCTACGTCTTCAGGTTAATTATCGGGCCTTAATTAAACTCCCCGGCGGAAACTGGAGAGTTTATTGTGCTCGTCCCAAAACGCGCAGCTGTCACTGGACAATTGCGAACGTCTCCGGAGTAATGCCTAGAACCATCTTCGCGTTGAATCCAGTTCCGAGTATGCGTCCCGTCATCGCTTCTAGCTTAGCGTCAATAGAACTAATAATTCTCTCGCAGACAGGAGTTTTATTGGTTCCGTAAATGAGAAAGGGGAAGCTTATTTTTCATCGCTTCTGTCTCCCTAGATAAATTCTTTCACAAGTTTTGACAGTCTTCCTTTACCCTCCTTTTTTTTTTATTAGTTTCTCGTTCTTTTCAGATGCCATCTACAGAATTAATTGGAATTTTGAAATGAACTCCAAAAACTGTTCTCCTGTAACAATTCGTGTGGCGTTCCTAATTCCACACACAGTAGGCGTCTGTGAAATTTTGTGTTTGAAGTCCTCGCATCCAGAATTGTTCTTCTAAGATTTCAGCCCGCTGTTTTTCAGTTGTATGCAGTCGTAGCTTCGATTCTTTATATATATGTGTCTATTTATATATATATTTATATATGTATGTGTGTGTAAATAAGTTCCCTTTCTGAGTTTAGATTGTTTAACGGAACTAGTGGCACGTATAAAATAGTGTTGCGTTATGCTTTATCTTATGGCCATTAATCATTTGCTTGTTTATTATGACATATAATCAAAAACTCGTAATCAAAAATACAATGAAATAATTTAAATACTACTTTTAATGATATCCTCAATCATAAAATACTACTTCTTAGCAATTGCATTCTCAGCAGTAAACGTGACTTGTGGGTTATTCGCGTACCTGCTCGTCATATTTCATTAAAAATAACTGAAAAGTGACATAATATGAGGCACATGAGTGTAAATAGTTTTGAGACTTATTATCATGCAGTAAGTAGTCTTCAAATCACTTGACAAACTTGTTGTCTATAAATAAATGTAAAATGCGTATGTAAAAGAAATACCAGTTTGATGTTTTCTGGATCACGTTCACGGAAGTAAAG
Source organism: Bacillus rossius redtenbacheri (assembly GCF_032445375.1). NCBI lineage: Eukaryota > Metazoa > Arthropoda > Insecta > Phasmatodea > Bacillidae > Bacillus > Bacillus rossius. The sequence goes on from NC_086338.1 coordinate 36,110,549, forward strand.
TTTTGTTTTTAAGCATTGCAGAGTAAAAACTTATCGGATTGTTTAGCTTATATATAACTGCCGTCCAGCTGCAATCATAGATGTGCAATAATGTTTTTGGTTAAACATTACTTAACTCTAATGCCAATAATTTTATCTATATTAATGAAACCATAAATTAGTTAGTTTGTGAGGTAGGTATCAGTTATAACTTATAACTCACTTATACCTTATAAGCATAGACCTGTAAAATTCGCGGATTCATTTCGCGATAGGATAGAGTCCAAATACTTTTGACATTATTTTGCTTCAGTGTTTGGGCCACAGTTTATCTGAAGGACTCTGGGCCAATGAAAAATCTTTAACAGAAGAATTAGCGAATCACGATCATTCCGGTCAACAGGTGTTACGAGTCGGTAACCAATCAGCAGATGTAATTTGCACGAGTGCATAGAGGATCATGGAGTCTATCCTTTAGGGATTTGAAATCGCGAATTTTACAGGTCTCTTAGTTATAAGGCTGAAGCCAAACTGGTTAGCAAATGTTTAGCATAACAAACCGTAGCTGTACAAAGGCTTATGCTGAAAGCTTTCTCAGTAGCTCGACATGAATGCGCTAGGAAGAATAGCGACAATGTGATGCGGTAAGTGAGTATTATTAAAGATTTCAACAACACTTTAGCAAGGTGTTATCGTCGAACTTCATCATCACCAAAAACATGCTTGATTATAGTTATGTAATTTGAGATGGGGAAGCGGTAGTTCTAATTTTTTTTCCACACTTTTTTAAAATGCCAGCGATTGCACCATCAAAGACTGCAGCCACGTGTTTACACCCTACAAAAAAAAAGACAGTGTTCGCAGTAAAACCGGGTTCGGTATTCTTACCCGCGCATTTACGCTTTGTGTTGACCCAGCACCTCCAATAGCTAAAAGTTATTTGCAAACCCATTCCCTGGATAACTTTTCAGTATCAACTGCGCACATTATTAAACACAATGAAACAAAATTATGTTCAATTGTTTCATATTCGATTATATTTTCCAAGTTTTGGGGGAAAAAATGCGCCAATTTTCCTGAATAAAAACGTATGTCGTATAATTATACAAAAATAACAATAAACATGTGTGGTACAACGTTATGATATCTCTCCTGTAGTATTACGAACTATTTCTCAGCAACTTAGTTCCAAAGGAATCTTTTGTAAAAGTACAGTACCCTTGACTTGATGTAAGCTTTTGGATTTACGCCATTACTAAGCACATGTATGTCTGTAGAAGAAAACTACAAAAAACACCAAAAGACAGTAGTTTTAGACAGTAGTTTTCTTCTACAGACATACATGTGCTTAGCAATGGCGTATGTCCAAAAGCTTACATCAAGTCATGCACTCCCATTGCACAAATCTTTCAAAGATAATATCAATGCTCATTATGAACCCGGTATGCATATTTCTCTGAGGAAGTTGGAAAATAAATTAATTGATCTATCACAATGTTCCAATAACTTGACTTTTCTCTGTAAATGTTGCAGTAAGGGAGTCATTCCTAGGGGACTCACAGTCAAGCAATTTTTTGCTTAATTTGTGTTTTTGTCTTTTTTTTTTTTGTAGTTTTCTTCTACAGACGTACATGTGCTTAGCAATGGCGTATGTCCAAAAGCTTACATAAAGTCATGCACTCCCATTGTACAAATCTTTCAAAAAATAGGGTACCCATCCTGTTCACCCGTTCTTCTACCACATGTCCGCTATAACCATTCCCGACGCATAACCGTCGATGGCGGAGACTTCGCCGTGTTACAAATCTTCTGGCATCGACGCATCTGCGTGAAGGTGGCATGTGTTCGTAGCTACGAGCGAGCTGTGGTTTCGCGCCTTTTTTCCCCTCCCCCCCCCCCCTCAACTTCCTCCCTAGCTCTGGGACGAAGAGCGGTATAACCGCCGTGCAGCACGATCAATACTAGGACTTCGATGCAGTGGCGTAGCCAGGATTTGTGTATTTGGGGGGGGGGGGGGGGTTAAGAAGCATGGTCCCCCCCTGAAAAAAAAATGGATTTTAAGGTGTAAAATAGTGCTATTTGAGCAGTTTTTGGTTCTTAACTTTAAACATTGTAATGGTAAAAAAAATATTATTAATTTTTTTAATAAAAATGTTGTATGAGTGATGAAGTAAGAAATTAATTAAAGATATTTTTATCAATCCAAGTGCATTGTTTACGTCCACTCAAAATCATAAATCATGCTCGAAGCTCGACAATACAAAAAAAAGGAATAAAAAGTGTTGGTTTTCGGCAGAACTGATCTATTCCTGGCAACAATTAGCTTTAGCTTGAAGAGTTACATGACACCATTACGTTGTCTCAATTCTATACACACAGCGATCATTACACTTTTGGAAGCCCAGTCAACGCCGGTGATAGCAGTAAGACACCCAGGCTTTCAGCTAACCTGCTTTCAGTTATGAAAAAAATAATTGCGTCTAAAAAGGGGGGGGGGGGGTTAGAACCCCTAAAACCCCCCCTGGCTACGCCCCTGCTTCGATGCCATCAATATGTACTTGGTACTACACAGAAGAAAAAATCTTAACGTGAAAACGTCTATACGGTCGTTACGGTAATAGTGGGTCGTATTTTCTTGCGTGACAAAAAAACACCGTCAGATTCGAGTCGCTAACAACTAAGAGACTAATAATACACGCCAACAACGGATGTATCATGACTGCACGTTTTGACGCGCGGTGTTTTTTTTTTTTTCGCCTGTGACATCATCGTGCCAGTGCCAGTGTGATTGTTACGAATTAGCTTTGTGTAAAGACATGAAATGGTGTAGGGTGGAAACGCTTTTAGCCTGGACATTGATATAAGGGTTTCATTTTGCAGACCATTGCTGGGATCTAAAGTGATAAAATAATAATTCGCCGGAATATAAGTGAAAATCTGTATGAAATTGTAAATTACAAAATAATAGATTCATAAAGGTATGGCTATGCAATGGGTAGAGACCTGCAAAATTCGCGGATTCATTTCATGATATGCTACAATTCAAATAATTATACCTTAGCGCTGCTTCTACCACTGGTTCACTGTTAATCTGGAGTAATGACGGCCAATTAGAGACCCTCACTCATAGAAGTGTCGAATCACAGACACTCGGTCGAGACGACTCACAAGTCAGCAGCCAGTGAACAGGTGGCATTTGCCCGAGTGTGTAGAGTGTAGTAGAGTCTATCCTGGAGGTCACTGAATCCGCGAATTTTGCAGGTCTCTAGCAATGGGTGTCTGTTCCTAAGTTTAAGTGAACTGGTTTCGCAGACAAGCTGACGAGCTGATGAGTCGAGCGTTTCCATTCCCGCTGCGAACTTGGGATGCCTTCATTTCACAGACGAGAGAGCAACACCATAAGTTCCCCGAAGTTCATGCTCGCTTTTTTTTCCCCGTTCTATCTCATTGTATAAACCGGTGTGACATTAAATTTTGCGGTCGATTAGGATAGGTTAGCTACATTATAAATACTTAAAAACATTATGGATGGTTGGTTATATTAGGTAAGTAATAGCTATATTAAAAATACTGTAAAATCATTTTATGGTTGCTTAGCAAATAACTTTTTTAATATGTAGCTATCCAAGGCTAGGAAACCGTTCACATGATTTCACAGTATCTTTAACGTAGCTGTCCTGACCAAATCAACCGTCCACAATGTTTTGAAGTATTTATAATGTAGCCAACCTAACCTTTTACAATGAACAAAAAAAAAAAAACCGAAGATGCACGATCGGGAGTTTGGCTCTCTCGTCTGTGAAAAGGCGGCTTCCCGCAAACTTGACGGCGGTGTAAACACTCCGTTAGGATAGTGAGGGGTGATAGGGAGAGAAGGAATAGGGAAGGGGTTGATTGGGAGGGGGGGATAGGGAGGGGGTGATAGGGAGAGCCTCTTTAACGTTTGCTCCCGCCGCGCCGGGCGGAAATCGATGGCCGCGCTGTGAGGTCGACGCCCGCGCCCATGCTCTGGACTGGAAGCGGTCGGCGGCGACGCCAACGCGTCCGGACGCCCGGCGTCTGGACGCCTCCCTCCCTCGCGCGGGACGTCTCGGCCGGTGAGACACGCGTCCCCTCTCCCGACCTCTTGGTCGCTTGTAGCTTTGAATATATATATATATATACTGTATAGAAGTCGCCAGCCCAGGTTAAAATTTCTAATACGGTTTTGAGGTAGTTGGTTAATTCACCGCCGCAATCGCCACCATCTCCAGGGCATCGACTTGTGGTGGTCCCCCTAGCGGACAAGTGTCGAACTATTAAAACACCCCTTCCCCCACCCGTTGAACGACCTTGATGATGGATGGGTGGTGCGGGGAATGACAGCGGGCGAAAGTGCTGCGCTCTAACGTGTAAATAACAACCCTAGACGATACAGGGCGTTACGGCAGCGCCCTGCATGCGGTGAAGTTCCCAAGCTGCTCATCATACGCTCCTGAAAAACCGTAGAGTAAACCTATCCACTCGCGACTTCTATACAGTATATATATATTCAAAGCTTGTAGCCTCCTGGTCGGAGTTTCTCCCACCCTCTTCACGCGTACAAAACACACTTCACTAATATAGGAAAGGGGATAAATTATTATTTTTTTGTTATTAAGTGCTGACAGTATTGTTTCTTTAATTTTGACTGTCAAGGGTGTAATATTCTATCAAGAGTCTGCAAAATTATGATTTAAGAAAGTGGGATAGAGGTATGATTAATTTTTTTTTCGAAATCAGATGTAATCTGCAATTACCCCCTACTTTGAACTTTATGTATGCAAAATTTTATCAAGATTTATCGCAGTTCTGCTTTAAGTAGTGGGTAAAAAAAGATGGAGATTCGTTTTTTTTTTAATATGACATAGACGGTCATTTTTTTCGTACTTTGAACTTCAAATGTGCAACATTTTATCAAGAACTTTTTTTTTTACTTTTCAGCCTATTTACACAGGTTGTCCCATAACTCAACGTCAAGCCAGGGATAGTTGATAGACCAATTAATTACGGTTAAGAATAAAAAAACAATATATGTTATTTTTAATTGTTATCAGTAGTAGGATTTTTTCTTGATTGCGTAAAAAAAATTGTAGTCATATTCTATGGACGCAGTTGGGAATTTTAAAAACTTGGAAACAATGTCTGTAACGAAAATTTATTACTTAAGTATTTTTCATTTGGAAACGTAATTAATTAGCCTATCAGCTGTTCTCGCCATACATTTGAGTTATGGGACATCCTTTTTTATGAATGAGATCACATTCTGTCCGTTTGTGTATACCTATATATCTCACTTATAACAACTTTTCCCCCGCTGAACCGATTACGATTAAAGTGTTTATATTATATATTATAGTTATAACAACTTAAAAATAAATTTATATTTTAACACTAGCATTAACTAAAACATTTAATCATATGGCATTATCACAGTTGGAAATTAGCTGTTTGTATGTATTTTCTTTCTCGTTTAGCACTTTAATGTCAGAATATTAATTAAACTTTACCTCCTTCAAAAAATCTTTGAGATCCGAGTTTTTTTTTAAGTTTTGCTCGTTAGTATAAATTTTAGACTCAGTAATAGTAATAGATAAGCACCGAAATACTTCACATTGGTTTTTAATTGCTTTCAAGTAACTAATCTAAAATAAAACATTTGTCATTTAATGTGGCATTTGTATTTTGAATGGAACCCCACACACATATTTCGAAGACGATTCCTTCTCGTTTTCTTTGTTTTGACTTTTAACTTGCACCCTTGGTCTGGTGGACTTTGGAAATAATTGGGAGTTGTTTTCGAGGAAGGAAGAGATTAATTACTATACTCAGTCATCCTTCGCTGGATAAACTCAGTTTGCTTCGAAGATTCCTTAATGCGTTTAGTTCGGGAGCTTGAGTGGAACAGATATATAACTGCGTTTGTATTTAAAATTATAGTTATAAATACTAGTGAATATAATTTGAAACGTAGTCTCCTTAATACGGCAAACTTATTAGCACCAAGTTAGCCGGGATTTGAATCTAGACTGAATTGTGCGATGAAATGAGATACTTTTTGACGTAGTTGTAATTTAAAGTCTGGTTTTTCCTAGCGAATTTTTTTCCCTCTAGTATTTTTTTTTCTCTATCATGTCTAAAATTATTTTAATGAAATTGTGCTAACAATTTTCGAGAGAAAAAAAGTTTAGTTTACAGATGTCCGTACGTACGTTTTAATAACTTTGTTAAGCTTGAAGAATTCGAGATAATAAAGTTTATGAGGGCTATAACAGTTTAATCTTCGGGTCATAAAAGTGTTACTCGCTCAGAGGTTAATAATTCCATGTCTAATTTTCTCGTAAAGCTAACCGTCACTTAAAATCCGTTTTCTGTTTTTACTAGCTGCTCTCAAGTCACGTGATGAATTACAGGATTGCGCGACCTTTAAATATCTCGGTTTTTAGGTGACGTCGTCCGAAAACGTAATTGCGTTGAAGTATTGAAGGTTAAGTCCCATTTAAATTCATTATTTTGTATTGCCGCTGAACACTATTAAACTTATAAATTTTATTTAATTGGCTAAACATTTACAAAAATGAACGAAAGATTTACAATATTTTTCTTCATTAGCTGCCAAAAGTTTCACTCTTTTAACAATTTTGTGATGTATTCGAGAGGAGTATTAAACGCGTTGCATTAATAACAATGTTTTTCAGTTTCAAACACAACGCTAAGGGCTTCTTATATAAGTAGTTCGAATTTCTGTCAGAAAATGTTTATTTGGTTTACTTAAGAGTTCAAATATTTAGAAATTTATTTTTTGAAATTCTTATAAGATACGTTAAAAATAAATTTGGGAAAAAATTCAAACTATTATATGAATCAACTAGTAGCATTGCCTTCAACCCTAAAAACCTACTGAGGTTCTCCTGCCTTTTTAATACTCTCGCCTGAGAGAGGAGTGTTTCACGATTGGCTGCAGCTGTGGGCCAATAACAGCCTTCCTTTCGTCTGGTTGGCCTGTTGGTTTGGCAAGTCGGAGCTGGGCTTCTGTGATTGGCTGGGGGTGCTTGCAAATCAATGGCCTCTTCTCTTCCGATTATCTGGGTTGTTTGGCTAACCAGAGGTGACCTGTATTTTTTTTTTTAGATGCAGAGCCAGGTTTTGAGGTTTTCTGAAGATTGGATCCCATATTCTGCTTAATATGTAGCCATCTTATCTATTTATGTTTGCTGGGTGTTTTAATATTTTTACTGATTCTCGAATGTATCTTTTCTTGTATTGCCGAATGTTGGCTATGGTGTGGAATTGGTCGAAATCAATGCTGTGTCTGTTTTCCAAGGAGTGTTCTGCTATAGCTGATCGTGGATTTTCATGTGTATAGTCGCTGATATGTAGGTAACTCCTACCCTGATTATGGAAACTGCAACGTCGACCGAAACGTCGGTGATATTTTCGCGTTGGACTCGGCCACAACCCAGAAGCCAAGCAACTTCAGACAATGGCCGCGAAAGACTGCGATCTTTATACACAGACTACTTAGTTGATAAGTTTTATAGGTCAACAGCCAATGGGAAGGGGAGATATTTGCGTGAGTATATGAAATTGGATAGGTAATAGAAACCACTAATATTTCCAGTCCCTAGTCATTATTATTTGTTAATTAAGTTTTCTGTAAATACAACACTATACCTCTCTTGCATTTGTTGTTGTGTCTTCAGATATTTTCAAGAGATGTTTATCAAGTGTGATTTAATTGCTGTGATAAGTAGCGCATGTCATTTTAATTACAGACGCTTTGCGAAACTCTTTACACTCTTTGTATCACAATCAAGAAACGATGAAACGACGGATAAGACTTGGGCCATTTTTCTCCCGGGTCCAAAGCACCTGTTCCACTCCACCGACCACAACGCAAGCTACCAGTTTTCTCTCTCTCTCTCTCTCTCTCTCTCTCTCTGTTCTGTTGTGCAACGTCTGCCGCCCTGAAAGCTTTGTCGTCCAGCGCGGTGACGTCACATCCTGTGGTCAGGTGCCGGATTGGGCGCCAATGGACAGCGGGTGTTTTGTTGTTCGTCGAAATGGCCTATGCCAGCCAGATGGTCAGAAGTCTGGATTTCACCCCTCTCGGGAGTCTTTTGATTCCCTATCACACTGGCTTAAACAGATTGTATGCCGTACTATTTTTTTTTCTTATCGTTTAGTAACGTAAATTTGCATTTTGTTGAGGTAGCGATCACAAAGCAATATCATGTCAGGGAGGCAGAATGATAAAAGTGCGACATTCGCTGGAGCTCCTAGCGCATGGCATTAGTATGTGCTGTGATAATTTTTCTGACTAATTCCTTCAACGGAATTCTCTGTTCCTTTTTTTATATTAGCTGATTTTGGTCGGTTTTGAGTGTTTTTCTGTGTCGAATTTTCTTTTGTCTGTTCTTCGGGTTTATTCTTGATGACATACAGTACAAACTAGCATTGTTTAATGTCCAAAATAATTATTTCATTGTAAATGACGCATTTTTCTCCAAAATATGTGAATAATACTTACTCCTTGTGATTGGCGGCAACTCCTTTTTTTAAAAGTTAGATATGAGAGTTTGACAGCTTGACCCGGGCACACATACGAGGTGCAGAGCTTCAGAAGAAATCACGCAATTTCAGGTCTGTTTACTGAAAATACCCCGAGGGCTGATGGGTAGTTCTGTTTCTGTTTCACTGTTCTTTAACTGTAGTTTTACAGGAGTAAAATTGGCTGAAACGCGTCTCTTCAGAATAGTTTCTAGACATGGAGCTCCCGGTAGGACTTGAAATAACTCAAGGGAGTTGCATTAAGGCCTCTAAATACACTATCAGTAGAGACCGGAAAAAATCGTGGATTCAATTCACGACAGCCTTAAATTCAAATAGTTATACCTACCTCAGTGCTGCCTCTGCTATTGGCTCACAACTCACCTGGACGACTCTGGGCCAGTGAGAAACACTCAACCTAAGCTGTATCGAATCACAGGCCGCTACGTTGGTACACCTCCACAAGACAGCAGCCAATGAGAGGGTGACATTTGACCGAGTGTACGTAGAACTATAAAGTTCATCCTAGAGGTCATTGAACCCGCGAATTTTTCCGGTCCCTAACTATCAGTCAAGCTCCCGGTGGTTCGGACTGCTCAGTCGGAACTGACAGTGCGGACTGAATTGAGGCTTTCTGCACATAAAGATCAGTCCAAGTGCTCAGTTTACTTGTGGATGTATCGTTTCATCGTAGAAAGTGGAAGAAACTTTGGATGTCGCAATTGCAGTTACACTTAGAAGAAGAAAAAAAGAGAATTTTTTTTTTTTTCAAGCAAAAACTTGGTATTTAAAAAAAAACAAAGATGTCTGCCACGACACTCAATCTGATAGACCGATTTTTCGGTCTGACGAGACCCTGTTCCTCTCACAAAACTGCAGTTCGTCCGGATCGTATATCGGGGTGATGGGGGGGGGGGGGGGGGGAGGGTGTGTTGTTTGCATTTACACTTTTATCTTCATATCTTTGCCAGATCTCAATAGTAGATGCCCTGTGCACGACGAGAAGACTTCGTGCCAGGTCAGAGCCTTGCGATTAGAGGCGATACCATCACACAAAAAAAAAAAAAAAATTAAGAATCTTCCAGAACATCTTTTTCCTCGCTTCCTTGTACACGCACGTGTATGGGTGTGTATGCATGTATGTATATATTTTTCTACCCTGCGTACCAGGTGTGGCCGGTCTACAAGGCTTCTTCAACCCATGGTGGGGGGGGGGGGGTGGGGAGGGAGCAGCGAGGTGGATAATGAAGCGAGCAGTCCCTCCGGGTGTTGTTCGCTCGCGTCCACCGCCCCGGGAGTCTCTTCGTTATTAAAACTCTCCCCAGACGCCCACGACTTTCCAGGCCCCAAGAGTAATATCGCTCCCGGTCTTCCTAATGCCGGCTGTGCCCGGGCCTGCGTCTCTTTTTTTCTTGTCGTCCGTCCGTCCTTCTTTTTGCAGTGCGCCGAGACACGCCGTGTTCCCGAGAGAGATTTTTTTTATTTCCTCCCAAGTTCATCAGGATTGTCTACTTGGGTACACAAGGGGGGGGGGGGGGGGTGGAAATTGTTGTTTACTTCTAAATAAAAATAATTGGTTGTCTGTAAAGTCGGTTTACGGACGATAGTTTAACATGACGTCATAACAAAACATTTATGAAATGATTGCATATTTTATGAATAAAATTGAATCATTTTGATTTTAATAGTAAGAGAATAGATACTTGAAATTATACTAGTAATCAGATTTTTAAAATGCAAGAATAATTAACCTTTTTTGCCGAAATTGTTGTTGTAATAAGCAATGAAAACCACACTATCTTTTCACTTCACTTTATAAACAATCGACGAAACAGTTAACGTGTAGATGACTTGTAATTAATTTTAAAAATTGTCGTTTAGATATAAAGTTTAACTATAATTATGAACAAGTTTTTATATAAATAACTGTAACAAAATATCTATCATCAATTATATGAATCACGGTAATTTTTTTAGTCATTTGTAACAATAACCTTTTATTACTGCACTCGCCGACAGCGTAACGGAACACAGCGTAACGGAACAATGATCGTAACGGGACACCGCGTAACGGAACAATGTGCGTAACGGGACACTTTTTAGTGCGTGCAGCCGACTTTCATCGATTTATTAGACGTTGTCACGTCAAAAAAGAAGATTCCTTTGGAAACCAGTACTACAAGGAAGTATTGTAACTTTTGCACAACACCTCTGGTTATGGCTATTTTTGCGTATATGAAATACGTTTTTCTTCATATACACTGAGTATTTCTTAACGCAAATTGGGGCATAATTTTACATTTTAATTGATGTTTGATTCAAGCATAATTTTTTTTTCAAACCGTGGAAATGATGATCAAATATTCAGTAATAGGACTCAAGTTTTTTTTACTATACTTAGACTATTAATGTGCGCAGTTAATAGTGGCAAGCTATTCAGGGAACGGATTACAAGTACCTTTACCTATTGTTGGTATACTGGGACACGACACAAACTTAAAATCCTGGGTAAGAATCCAAATCCAGTATTAATGCGAACACTTTATTTTGTGGTGATGCATTTTTTTAAACATATATTTGTAATTTTGAACCATTCGTCAATACAAAATACAGTGCAACACTGCAGTGATTCATCTGAACTATAAAACTAACAATTACGTACATGATGACGTGCTAAATACACCCCCGCACACTGTGTGTGGAGTTGACTTCGGGGTCGTATTTCTCGGCAAACAAGAGACCGGAAACGCTTTCAACGGTCGCGGCGGCGGCGGCGGCGGAAATAACGGAGTGGAAGCTTTCAGCCGGAACTCTGACCACGCCCACACGGGCTGTCCCATTTAACCGCAGCCCCTGCGAGCACTAGGACAACGCCTTGTCGCTCTCCGCTGCGACGATACAGCTCGCGCAAGCCACGCGCGCTAATTCTCGTGTTTCCATTTCGAGGTACCGTCGGGTGTCACATGCAATTATTATCCCTCCTGTTTGTTTTTCGAGTTGATTTTGTTGACATGAGAATTTCCCACCTCGTGCTATTTTCCCTCGTGTTCCGTCAATCTTTTGTTTCCTCCGTTTTAAGAACCATTACTTGCCGTATTGTTCTTAGTTGCAAGTCGTTTATAATAAATGTAAATTTAACATCATACATCCCTTGCATTTGTTATGTCATAACTATTTTAAAGATATACCTATATATATATATATATATATATATATATATATATATATATATATATATATATATATACACAAAAAGTGTTATTTAATGGTTGTAAAGAGTCGCGCAAGTGTATGTAAGTGTTATTACTTACGCGAATTTCTACAACCATTAATTATAATAAACTTTTTATGTATCTGTTGAAAATATTTGTGACAGAAAAACCAATGCAAGTGGTTTTTAGTGTTAAATTTACTGAAAAACCCCTTTTGTAATAGAAATCACGAGAAAACGAAGAAAATAATTCAAACGGCCGTGTGAGATTAGACCTTAAAATAACGTGTTCTTAAACCTTGGCGGATTCTTTTCTGATCATTGTGCACTTATATAATCCATGTCATGTAAATTGTATCAAATTCGTCAGTTGGCAAAAGTAGAACGAAAGGTTTACGTAGCCTTCGGCCACTTTTATACTGTCAAAAGTAGTTAGTAAATAATTTGCGCGTTATTTTCATTGTTGGATACCAATGGTACAGCTGTTTAAGAACTGTCAATTTTTAATGACGTGTCACATCACACAGACCTTATTTGTCCGGTTTTTATTCTCTGCACTGTACGCATTCTCTGTGATTGCTCATGTCTGCAATGTCTCAAGTTAATATAGTTACCCTGCTTACTTGTAAACCCAGCAACGTCCGGGAAAAAGTTCATGTTTTTGAATATTACTATCCATGTTTCAGCCATTGCTTCCAAATAGAAACCACAATTTGCATAGGAAAGAGAAGAGCATTGCTATAAGAAAATATTATTTTTGAAAGTAGTTACATGAGGTTTGTGATTTTCAGAGTTGTTATGAAAAACAAATTCACAGTAACTTTTTCGTATATGTTCTTCTATACCTAAAAACATGATTTTATGGGTTTCTATATAATAACCATTTCGTTGCAGAAATGTCAAATTTTTTCGTTATCAGTTTTGTTTAAATATTTCGCAAGTTTCATTCATAAATATATTAAACTACAAAAATTGTGGCACGTATCACATTTTGTGTATCAAAACAAGAAACCATCATAACTGAACTCCTAACCCTACTTAAGTATATAATGGAACAAAATTATTGTATTCATCGTATGGTTTGAATTTTTCATGGTCCTGGCGTAATTTAAAAATAAAAATTTACCTTTTTTCACTGTCTTATTATTACAATAGTATTAATGTTAGTCAATAGAATCAATATGCTATGCCGAAAGCTCCAAATCATTATACATTCCATTGTAATGCATCTGTATGGTATCAAATACTGCCATCATTTATTTGCTTTGCAGTTAATTATTTTTTTACTTTTTAATTTTTTAATTTTTATAGGCCTACTTATAAAATAATTGTAAAGTTAATACATTTTTAACATTATTCATAATTATTTAAATGTTTAAATAAAATCATGAATTAATAATTCAAAAATAATATTTTACTTACTTATGGAGCATCAGTATGTTTTCTTAATTTTGTTGCACTTATTTTTTTTTACCTTTCATTTAAGTGTTATGTGGTGTAGTAACCTATATTTCAGTTTTATTTAGGGTTTATTGCCATTCTCTTTACAATTGTGCCTGTGCTTACAGCATGTTCATTTCCACGCGATGCACATAGTACTTTTTGCTTGAAAGCGATATAGCGAAAAATGACTGAATCGTGGCTGGTAATTTTTAACATCATAGACCCAATCTCGGCGCACGTTAGAATCTCCAAGTTGACAAGGCCCTAAGATAATAGTTCCCTTATTCATTGATGTGTGGCTCCTTAGCTCTTGGTATACGGCATTGATGGGAGCAATTTCGTGAGTGCGACGGAATTCAAAGAACGGAAATGCGTAACGATCACGGTGCTGCCATCTGAAGCGGATGGTGCGAACCTAAAGTTAACAACAACAAGAGAAATCTTTATAGTATAAACTGTTTAATGAATTTTAACAATATGGGCTGTATTTTAATATAATTCCTTGTCGAAAAAATCAGCTCCAAAGCAGGGTTTCAGTATTTGTTCAATTTTTTTTTTTTCGCTTTTATCTGAGCCGTTTTGTTATTAGTTTAAAATTATGGTCTGCAATTAGAATGATTTGATAGTTGACGTAGCTGCCCTGGCTACGAATCCTAGCGGCGGGTGCGGAAACTACGTGTGACCCGCGTCCTGAAATGTAGTTGAAAACACAATTTGCTTAAATTTATCACGCTCTGCATTATTTTAAAGAATTCTACGTTAAATTTCTTGTCCCAGTTTCGTATCATAAGTGTTTTTGCAAACATGAGAACACGTGATTTGCTCGTTACTGAGGTTAGTTGTTACACTTCATTGGCAAGTAACTGATAGACTCGTGCAAATTTTTGTCTGCTGCAATTATTTCGTTTTTTCAACTCATGATTAGCTTGGATACATAAAATATATTTTGGCAATTAAAAATATATGTTTTATCAGTTCAGTGTGAGTCATTCATTTGTTTTATAAACCTCAGAATCTAATTTTTTTTAAATTTTAATCCTAGCATGAACTAAGATGATGAAATCTTGTGGTATGCGGTCCTGAGTTATTAGTAGTTTTTTTGTATGCAGGCTTTTGTATGCAGGCCGAAAGGCGTAATGATTTGCAGGTTGGTAACGTAGGCAAGTAGCATGGCCTTGAAACTGTCGCGAATCGCGATGTGCCATTATTCGCGGAGACAAAGGAGCAGGAAGTCTGCGAAGGAAAAAGAATACAGGATGATCACCTGTCACCAATGGAAGGTTCTCACGATTTGTCCTCTCTACTCGGCCTCTACCCAACCTACTCTATTCAACTAACCCTCATGCTTTTCTTGCACTAGCTGCCGGAACGGTCTACATATAGAACGTCCAACATCCGCCCCGTTCTAAATAAACCAAACATTCTGGCACGTTACAGGTCGTTCGGCGACCTCCGGAATAGACCCTCCACAGCCCTTTTCCGAACACCCGAGCCCTGGTGGGTGGCTACACTCGAGAGACGTCTCGATTGGTTCGCCCACGAATCGATTATTTTATTGGGTGCGAGTTTTCCGTTCTATCCTAATCCACCACGTTATCTGCAGTCCAAAGGTTCGATTATTTCAATTTAAGCGAAATGATCCCACGATTGCCCCCCCCCCCCTCCTTCAGCTCCCCTTCCCACACCCGAAGTTGTTCACAATAAAAACATTTCTCGGATCGTAATTGCTCACGGTATACGTTTTCTACTCACTGCATGTTGGAAAATCGGTCAAGCTGAATTTAAGTGAGTAAATAAAGTTTCATTAAGGCCCACGCCTATCTGAGCACACATATTGTGTTCAGAGCTTCTGAAAAAAAAAAACCCCACGCGATTTGAAAACCGCTCAAGATATCCGAGTGGTTTTCGTTTACGTTCTGTTCGTGTTCGCACATTTAGTTTTTAAACTGTTTTTTTTTTTAGAAGAGTGAAAGTAGATTAAACGCGATTTTTTTTCTCAGAATTATTTTCAGGCTCGGAACACCCAGTACTGATTCTTGGCATTACACCTTTACCCTCATTTCGACGCCATATAAGTGGTCACCGCTCAAATCTCACATCTGCCCAGTGCACGACGAGAAGACTGCGGCCAGTTCGGAGTACTGCGCTTAGAGGCGATAAACACACTAAAAACACTAGCGAGCGTCGCACTTATCATCCCGCCTCACTAACAAGAATGGATCTCTGACTAGTCGGACCCCTTAAAGCCATCTAATACGATAGTTTTATGAATTATCTTATTTTTTTTTAAAGTATATTCTTCATAGAAACGTCGCCTAGATAATGGTTCATTTTATTGTGGTTTGTGGGTGCCAAAATTTTCGCTCCCACAATACCATAATTTTGATATCAGTGTTGTGTCAGAGTTTAAACCAGGGTTGCAAGACACTTCTTGCCTTCAGCAGCCGTTGTTTGACGGCGTAGCAAGCAGCACCCCCCCCCCCCCTTCCTCAACCGTCGCTGACGATGGAGGCCAGCCATTGTCATGGATCGGCGGCGGAGTGAATTAAGGACGAAGGGCAAATTGTCGTCTTCCGACGGCGTCCGGCCCCCTCCTCAGACCTCCGCGTCTGTAAGGCCCGTTATGCAATGGCACGCAAGCGGAGACTGATCTCCAGGAACATTTCACCATTTCCCCATCGCGTCTGCATCTTCCACGATTCCCGTGGACGCGCGGCAAATGCCATCAAACGAGATTTGCATTTCAAGGTTGCGATATGAAAAAAAGAAGTATATCATGCCTTCGAGATAATAACACGTAAAAAATAAAAACGAAAATAATATAATACCAGATGGTTTTGTACGTGAAAACCATTTTCGACGTGATTTGAACATAAGCAAACAGGGCTAACTACCGTAGCCAAGTATTGGCTTTTATTGGTTGCAAGGAGCGACGTAAACGAAAGAGCTAATCCGTTTGGGACCGTCTCCGTTCGCGCGCCATTATGCTCTGTCGTTTACGTGGGTCATTTTAGTGCGGGTATAAGCGATTTATTTTTAAGCTGTAAAGTGTGAGGATCACCAGAATACCAAGGCATCGAATCGCAGTACGGCCGATCATATTTCGGTGTTTTTTCCAGGAATTTTTTTTTTCAGGGAAAATGCTGGAAATAGTTCCTTACTACAGGTCATGGACTATTCTTTTCACTTGTATGTGTTTAACTGTCTTTTTAAGAGACGTAATAGTGCAAAATATTACATCAAAAACCTGTAGGTACGTTGGGATCACCTTACGGATGGAATACTCAACCGATGTTTTCCTGGAGAATCTATAGTGTGTTTAATAATGTTCGCAGGTTTTCACGGCCATTGTGTGAAGTATCTTGGCTTCTGGGTTGTAACCGTGTCCTTATCAAATAATTCACCAACGTTTCGGTCGACATTGCAGTCGCCATCATCAGGGAGCAGTTACCTACTGTTGGTGAATTATTTGCTAAGGACACGGCTACAACCCAGAAGCCAAGCTACATGTAGTGTGTTTCCCAAAAGTGTAGCACGACTTATCAACAAATTAAAAAAAAAAAAATCTATTGCATCAATGAAAAAAAAAATTTTTTTTAGCGCTGCAGTTTACCTGTTGGCCGACATAATTGCCCGTAAACAAACACCGGCAGGTATTTTCTGCGAGCAGGCAGCTCGTCGGAAATGAAATTTCTAATTTGTTTCCGCTGCGGGGAGGGCGGAAGTTTTAATGAAAACGTCGATGATGAATGCTCACCGGATGTTGGTTGGTGTTATTTTTGGGCGAGGGGAAGGGGGGGGGGGGTGGAGTTGCTGGTATAGTGAAAGGGGGAGGGTGGTGGGAGGGGAAGTGGGGGGGGGAATGGCGGAATGCAGCCGTGTTTTGTTATTTCCCTCCCTCGCGACGCCCGCTTATTCCGCGCCGCGCCATCTATTGTTTGTCCACCCCTCGCGTATAATTAGGGCAATAGTTTATGACGAGGACCCGCCGCTGTTCATCATCGGATGGGACACGCCCCCCCCCCCCTTCTCCCGCCCCCCGCTCCCACCGCCACCATTTCCAAACCAGATAAATAGAAATGACCCAGTGATGGGTCGCGAGGCGCAGTTTGTCATCCACCGACGTCGCTGGCCAGTGAAGCGAGAGGCATGGTTTGGCCAGCTATGGGGTAGTTGTTGTCACGGCGCGACACCCTCCCTTATGCATGCAGTGTGTACACAGACATGCGCTAAAAATTCGCGTTTTTTTCCCCTTCTTTTTTCCAGGCTAGACACTTATCGGCTGCTACGACATTTCTACCTTCTGTGTCCGGATTGCGTCTGGCTGGATCATAAGAATTTCCGTTTTGGTCGTGTGTGTCTCAAAACTACTTATGACCAAGTTAAAACGTATATTGGTATAAAATTTAACTTATCTCTAAAGTGATTCACTGTGAGACCTACTCCACAACACCGCCAACCAGCGCCCTCGTGTGTTGAAGAACTTCATAATTGAGAGCGTTTATTTTCTCCTCTGGTGCGCAGTTTTTTTCTGCGTATTCTCCAGCCATGCTCAGTAATACAATCTTCTTTTTCTCATACTACAAACAAAACCAACAGTACATCATATGTATACATCCCCCACAACTTTATTTACTGATAATAGTGACAGTTATAATTCTACAATCTTCTCAGATTTTAAACAACACAATGAACATTATTTAAACTACTAAAATAACACAATTGGTTTATTTTTTTCTTTATTTTTTGGATATAATTAAAATATTAGAGTGCCTTTTCAATGTGACGTCATTTAGAATTCAAATATTCAAGTAATTGTCGTACATACTTAACGTATGTGCGTTGTTTTGTCTACCGCGCATTTGACCGCCCATGCGGCGTTCAAGATACCTAACATTAATTAAGTTGTTTAGTTGTACATTGTAGTGACAAGCTTTCCTGACATTGAACATATGTTCATGGACCATCTCCATGTCTTCAGTATGTACTCACAGTTTTTACGCGTGTTTTGGATACAGCATGTGTGAAATTTTGATTTTGATGGCCTGTGACAAGTATATTATTTGTGTATTTCATTCCATTAATATCTTAATATTTATTACCTGTATGCATTTTTTATTTATGTAAGACCTAATGTTTAGCTGAAAGCTAGATTATTAGAGACTGCTAATCATAGAATATCTGATGAGGGGTATTTGTAAAGTAATCGGTCCTGGACCTATGGTAACCAATCCTCCCAGTATTTACCTGTAATGTGATTCAAATATCTTATTAAGTCTCCATTTCACTCCATAATCTCGATTAATGATCGTATAGTGTTAGTTCCAGAATTTTCTCACTTAAGTTATTATTCTAAAAAATTAATCTCTTATACTCCAAAATATACACTCATACGTCATGTATTTTACAGTTCGGTGTTATTCATTAGCTGTGCACATATGCTGTATCTAAAACACACGTAAAAAAACTGTGGGTGCATATACAAGACACTTAGATGTTTTAAGAACGTATGTGCAATGTCTGGAAGTACTTTTGATCATCGAAAAAGTCGATACCATGTACAGTTAGACCACTTGAGTATGTGCGCGTTCGATATTTACTTGAATAAATCAATTCTCCATAATGTCACATAAAAATGCACTTTCATATTTTAGTTTAATTCAAGAAAAACAAAATTGAAAACTAATGTGCGTGTTTTTTTAGTATTTGAAAAAAAATTGTGTCGTTTAAAGTCTGAGAATAATTTCAAAATATACCAGGAATAATAAATAGTAAATAAAGTTATTTTAGTTAAAATTTAGGATATGAGAGATTTTAGTTTTTCGGAGAAGTATTTTGCGGGGAAAAAGTTATTGTAATTTAACGGTGCAATTTTCTGCAAAATAGAAATGATTTTCAACCAGTTATAATTTCACAAAAAAATGTAGCTTTTTTTGACAGAAAGAAATAAAAAAATTGTCTTAACGTTTAAGATGGGTTAGGGTTATACAAAATGATTGGAATAAAAAATTAATGTTCAAACAGTAGATGCCAATCTGCAGAAAATAAATTATTGTATAAAATATATTTACCTTTCTTCAATAATGTAAATATGTTGTAAATGGGGGGGGGGGGGGGAGGGAGGAAAATTCCAGTGTGGACCATAAATTCCGTGACGAACTAGATTACAAAACAGTGCGTAGCTGTTGTACCTTATCAATGTGGAAGAGCCACACAACTTGCTGTGCACGATAACTACTCTCTCGGATAAGCACAAGCTTTCCCCGCAAACCGGACGTAAGATCATTGACATTTTTTGCCTCATCTACGTGTTCCTCACGTTGGCTGCTTCACTCTGTACGCAGCCTTGTCGGCACACACGCCTCACCGGTTGCCTACACTCCAGACATTCATACGTCTCATGTCAGCATCCCTTTTGAATCCAGGTAAGACCCTATCTCGTCGAATCCCTCGATAACATTCTATATTCTTGGGGTCAATGCCATCTGCTGATTGGTGGTTAATTTTGTGATTATAAGTAGCGGCTTGCCTGTGATTCGGCATCTTTTTGATTCAAGTTTTTGACTGGCGCAGGGTTTTCATAGTTAAACGCAATTCAGTTTAGGGTACAGCTAACGGGAATTATATAGTTATTTCTTTTTTTTTAAATTTTCAACCGGTTAGGAAATGTATACCCGAACTTACCGGTGTATTCTCATAACACATGCAATCAAACATACATTTAAAAATTGCCATATACAAACAAATGTCATACTAACTTATACAAACAAACAAACCCTTTCGTGCTTCCGTCAACAAAATAACGATTTCTGTTATGGAGGCTATTTTCGACTACGAATTCAAACGTTACTGGCGCAGCTTGATATATAAACTTATATATAAACTTAAATATTGCATTTCCCTTGAACGAATATATATAGCCTATGTTTATATAT
Source organism: Bacillus rossius redtenbacheri (assembly GCF_032445375.1). Classification (NCBI taxonomy): domain Eukaryota; kingdom Metazoa; phylum Arthropoda; class Insecta; order Phasmatodea; family Bacillidae; genus Bacillus; species Bacillus rossius. Next base: position 36,130,685 of record NC_086338.1, read on the forward strand.
TCATTCAAGGGCAATGCAATATTTAATTTTTTGTTGACGTGGCCTGTACCTTTTCCAACTTCTGCACGTAAAGGTGTGGTCTGTGTGGAAAAAGTACAAAGGGTTTTCGTTTTACTACACAAGCGCTTTTGGGCTAGTAAAGGGAATAATTGGTTAAGTGTGTATGTTGTGACACTTATTTCAAAGTCAAAAAACTTATAATAAATTATATGTTAAATGTTTATTTTAAAATATTGTGAATGTAACCTAATATTTACTTAATTGTTTAGTATAATTTTCATTTGATTTCTATATAATTTTTTGTTTTGTCATTTACCATATTTATAAAAAAATTAAATAAATGTGTGCAAATATGTGCAAATCACATTTTTGTGCATAAACTTAGTCAAAATGAAAAAAAATTAATACATGATTTTTGCCATTTATTTCCTCCCCACCACTACTACTACCTTCTGCACCTTTTTACCACCATCTCCTCGAGCAGGTAGCTGTAGTAGATGTAGCATCCAAGCGGAAAACTCTGAAGTAGAACTATTTGTTTGTTATAACTTGAGTACTGCTTCCGGTAACAATAACGCCTTGGTTACTGCCAAGCATGTGACAAGAACATGCGCCGAACTTAGCTCATGGATATCTGCATCTCGAATGAGTTTTTTTAAAAGCAAGTTGAAGCTGAAATGATCTTTCTTGACGAAGGTGGTGTGTTTGCGAGGATAAAGGCGTAAAATTAATGAGAAATCGTTGGCTACAAATGTTTGCGACAAATATCAATACTCAACAATAATTGTTTACCTGATAACTACTCAACTCCTACCTGGATACAGCAAAAAAAAAAAATATATATTTTTTTCTTAACGATTCCAAATCGGCATCAGAAAAAAAAATCTTCCCTTATAAAGTGATAGATTAAAAGCCAGGCTTTATATCGCTTCATTAGATTGTAAAATATCCGTGTCATGAACCTTAAAAAAAAAAAAAAAAAAAAAAAAAAACCGGCCGTACCAGAAACTCGTCGAAAAGTCATACTTTTAAAGGCTCACTCACTAAACACTTTTGACACGGAAGCTGACATTACTATTTGTCCATAAATTCACATGGACGACAGTAATTATTTTCCCTAACCTAGTTAATACTAGGTGTAATTTGTAGGAAGGGTCCGGGTTAGGGAGGGACCTAGGTGCGTCTCAGGTCGAAGCCTATACGCCTAGTCATGCTGGGATTAGCAATACAGGGAGAAGGTCGCATGCATCATGTTCTAGGAGGGGATTGGCCAGCCATGGCAACGATTGGCGCCATGACTAACTCCCCTCACTCTTAAATCTCGACTATAACTAGAGATAGGTTGGGCCCAGGTAAAACCTGCATAGACACAGGGAAAACCCTGGGCGCATTCATGCGGGATGCAAATTGGCATGCATTACGTGTAGGAATTCACAGGAGACAGAGGATGGTCTGGATGAAGTGTTGGACAGAGTAGAAAAGAGTCTACCATGCGGGGGTTGGGCACTTGGACTCGTGGTCCGCTTTGAATTTTATTTGTAACTGGGATATTTGACCAGGGACGCAAGCGCCCCTGGTGGTGATTGGATGCACTGACCACTCACTCCGCCGCCAGTCAGCACCTAAAAAACTAAGAAACTAAGATAGAAAAAGCTGACTTACAAACTAGGCATTTCGTTACGAAATATACAAACACCCAACTCAGGGATGGGCGTGCAGTTCTTAAGATAAAACTAAACTAATAACTATAAATACTTTTTTATTTTGATTTTAATTTTTTTATTATAATTTTAGAAATATATATTTTTGATGACTATTACTTAGTAGCTAGGACTTATTACTAATTTACAAATCTCTAATATCTACTACTATACTACTATTTAAATATAGAGAAACTGTCGGCGTATAAAGTTACAGGTTAATTAAGTCAAGACCTATTCGCATTTTGGTATTTGTCGCAAGCTTGCAATTCAAAATCCCATGCCTTTCAGAAACACAACCGGCACTGGAGGTGAAGCCTGCCAGGCTGGCCATGCCCATCCTACATAGGGAGTCAGCCGAACCGAACCGAACCGAGCCGAGACGAGACGAGACGAGCCGAAGCGAACCGAATCAGACTCGCACGTGCAGGGACCGCTTTAGCCTAGAGGCCTTTGCGCACACGAGAGAAGACATTCAGGGAGCTTTTTGCGAGCATATATTTTCCCGGAGATTCCATTATATTCGAGTACCTGGAAAACCCCTTGGGCTGCGTTACTGCGGGGAAAATAAATCAATTTTCTTTTTTTTTTTTTACGTCGACTGCCTTCGCTGCACCGGGAGAATGAAGAAAGGGAGATTTTAGGCAGAGGAAGGATGGAAAAAGTAAGTGAAATTGAGAAACACCGTGTAACTCATTTTCTTCTGTCTCCCTTGGGTATGCGTGAAATTCGTATTTTTTTTTTTTTTTTAAATAGGGGCGCATACGAAATTGCCATTGCGTGTGGCTGCGTCGCGTAACGCATACACGATAAATTTGTGACGTATGCCTAGGGGTTTGGCAGACGGCCGTCGAACGTCTTCGAAAAAAAAAAAAAAAAAAAAAAACTTGCAAAGAAAACGTGCTCGCTAACCTTTAAACCTACACTTTTTATCAATCCACTGTCGTCAATGTCATATTACTTGCCTCGTTTTCGACGGCTATAAAAACCACATAGTACCAACTCTCTGTGTTGTCTACTCGTTTAACTTTTGAATTTTTTTTTTCTGTGCGTTGGCTTACTCATCTTTCTTGTCCATTTTTTTTATTGTGGTTTCACCATGACGTACAGTGAAGACCAGCCATGGTGCACGTCCGTAAAAAAAATTTTAATCAATGTGCCCCATTGCAAGAGTTACTCCATAGAACAAGGCAGAAGTGCGACATTAAATGAGGATACTGAAACCATGTTTAGCGCGATATGAGACTCTATCTTTTGGGTGGACCCATAACGACTAGCAAAAATTACTCGTATGGGAGGTTCAAATCCCAAGTGTTATGTTTATAATGTTAATTTAACAACTTGACTACCAATTGCTTACAGTGTCAGAGATTTTAAAACTAAGCGAGAAACACCGAATGCTGTTCTGTAATAAAATAAAAGCATGTTCTATACATATAAGTAAGTAGGCGATGCATGATTTCTGGTATGCCACGCCAAAAAAAAAATAATACTACCAAAATGAAGTGAATTGAGTTTTTACTTGTTTTTTTGCCTGATAATAAGCTAATAAATTACTTCTCACAATCAATGCAGCTGTGTTAGAGATATTTTGTGAAAGCTACTATCTGGCGGGTGGGCCCGAAACTGCTTCAAAAAAACCCTAGATCTCAGTCTCGGCAACTAGAGTTTCTCCCCCCGTGAGTCACTTAAAGAACGTAAGTGCGTGCTGTAGTCGTGTGCTCTTGTCGGCCATCTTACACCGGGACCTGAACCAAGTATCGTACCGGGACAACGCGGGAAACACTCTGGCCAATCAGCATTGGTGAAGCACGAGGCACTTTGCCGCATTGCTTTCCAGCTACAGTACACTCCCGATTATCCGCGAAGTTAAGTGGCAGGGCTACCGCGGATGGTCAAAATCGCGGATAATCCGCAAAAGAGCCGAAAATGGGAAACAAAAATGAAAAAAAAAAAACATTAATTTAGACATAAAAATATAGACCTTTATGTACAGTAAAAGTTACAATTAACAGCAAAATATTTTAAATGATGCTAAAATTTTAGTATTTTACTGAATAATGAACATACAATACATTTAAGTAATGTATAGGGACCGGAAAAATTCGCGGGTTCAATGACCTGTAGAATGAACTCCATAGTTATACGTACTTTCGGTAAAATGTAACCCACCCATTGGCTGCTGTCTTGTGAGACGCCCCAACGTAGCAGCTTGTGATTCGATAAAGCGTTGGTTGGGTGTTTATCATTGGCCCAGATTCATCCAGGTGAGTTGTGAGCCAATAGCAGAGACAGCACTGAGGTATAACTATTTGTATTTTAGCCTATCGCGAAATGAATTCGCGAATTTTTCCGGTCTCTAGTAATCTATATATATAAAAATTTAGCTTCCGTATGTATTTGGCCGCAAAACTCGGAAATTATACGATGGTTTGGATTGAAATTTTTACAGAACATTGCATCTTAACAGAAGAGTGTTTATATGAAATAAAAGTTTGGGAAAATCCACCGGAAAAGTCGGAAAAAAAAGTTTATATAACTAAATATCATGGTCACCCAACTTAGTTGTGACCACGCTCGACGATGCTGTACCATATGGTCGAAGCACATCAGGCTACTCGACCATTGTGCCTTGACGACTATAATTTACACAAATATGTATATATATATTTCAAGAAAGAATAAAAAACTTTATTTAAATTGAAAGTATATTCTTTCGACTCTATTGATAAAAATACGTTTAAATTAAAAAATATTCAAATTTTTGGAGCACAGTAAAAAAAATGCATTTAACCACGAATATGCGAGTTAAACTTCAGAACGATCCAACAGCAGTCATATTTTCAAGACAATTAATTGAAGTTGGTAACGGCACTGTACCTACAAATCCAGAAACAGGAAAAATCAGCTTATCATCTGATTTATGCAACATCGTAGATTCAAAAGAGGAATTAGTAGACAAGGTATTCCAAAACATCGAAACAAAATTCAAAAATCATGTATGGTTGAGCGAAAGAGCCATTCTAGCGGCTAAAAATGTTGACGTACACGATATGAACAATAGTATTATAAACAGAATCGAAGGTGAAACAATGACATACAAATCTATTGATTCAGTAGTGCACCAAAATGAAGCAGTGAACTTTCCAACGGAATTTCTCAATTCACTCGATGTTCCAGGATTACCACCACATATTTTGAATTTGAAAATTGGTGTGCCAATTATATTGCTTCGAAATATCTGTCAGCCTAAATTATGTAATGGTACACGATTAGTAGTTAAAAAATTAATGGATAATCTTATTGAAGCAACAATTTTGATTGAACTTCATAAAGGTGAAGACGTATTACTTCCACGAATGCCACTTATTCCGACAGATATGGCGTTCGAGTTCAAACGACTTTAATTTCCAATACGCCTTGCGTTCGCTATGACCATCAATAAAGCACAAGGACAATCTTTGCAAGTGTGCGGTTTGAATTTAGAAAATGAATGCTTCTCTCATGGACAGTTATATGTCGGGTGCTCCAGAGTCGGTAAACCATCTGATCTATATGTTTATGCAAAAAATTGGAAAACAAGGAATGTAGTCCTTCCATTAGCTTTACAATAAAAATATTTAAGCTAAACACATTTTTATTTCTTCTATTACATTCCACAGCCATGCACAGTAAAATATTAAATTAAACAATGAATTAATATTAAACTGTGCCACAGCAAAGCGTGGCCGGGTTTAGCTAGTGTAACATAAAAGTGCTCAACCATAAGTAGGGACACCTGTATTTCGCGAAAACATTTCGTGTCAAGGTATGTCTCAAAACACTGTAGCTTTTTCTTAGAGTAATGGCGAATCGTGTGCGTGCAGCAGTACGGTATCCACATTCCCATTGGCCCCGTCAAGTGCGAGAAAACACCTCTCGCCGACCACAGCCAATAACTACAAGAAAAAAAACTACGGTGTTTTGCGATGTACCGAGACACGAAATGTATTCACGAAATACAGGTGTCCCTAAGCCCTAACCATAAGACTAGAAACAAAGCGCGACAGAGACAAAAAGAGCAACGCATGCCAGCCTATACTGCGTGAGTTCCGAGAAGGCCTGTGGCGTTTTACTGTATACTGCACACAATACACTCGTCAGTAAGGTTCAAATTTGCTCACTTGTAATAAAATACAGATTTACATATGTGCTGTATTTTTTCGTAGAATGCGCGGATAATCCGCAGCGCAGATCACCCGCCCGCGGATAATAGGGAGTTTACTGTATTTTCAACTCCACGCTACTTGATGCCACTGCTGTAACTAGCTTCGCGCACTTGAAAACGTAGGCATGCTGCACACCTCCAGGTTCTCTGGCATCACTCGCCTCGCGTATGTCTAACCAGTTCCCATATTGTCTCTTATTGCAATGTTTGCTTGATCCTTGCCCCGAGACCCGCCATCATTGTGTGACTTTCAACTGCGGAACAGAGGGTTGGAGTGTTTCTTGCGCTTGGGTTATTTTATAATTAGTTAGAAGACGCTAAATTTTATTTTCTTAAAAATTAACCAACATCGCACTGGAAGTCCTAAGTTAGATAAAAAAAAAGAGCGGAAAAAAATAAAAGTCGTAGGTATATGTACAATGAAATAACTTAACGTCAGTATTGTATTTTGATATCTTATACTGTTTCTTTGAAAAAGGTTACTACCGTCATAATATATATTAAATAACCTTTTTTCATGACAATATTTTTTTAACAATTAGATAAGATCTGATAAAGAAGTGATTTAAAATTGCAATAAACATTAATGTTGATATGACTTGATTGATAAAATACTAGAGAAAACATTACAAATTTGTCTGTGCCATAGGCGTCGATGGTTTGTTTTAAGGGTTTAAGTACTTTTTTTTTACCCGTTTACTGACTATGGATCAGCAAAAAAAAAAAAAAAAAGTTCGAATCATATATGGAATTATGAGCTCAAGGGGAAATCTATAAAATCAAAACAGCTGTTCGTATGTCCATCAAGCAGTTTCATGATTTAATAAATTACTTTATTTTATAGAAGTTAAATCATCGAAATGTCGGGTGTGTAAGAGGTAACGGACAAGAAAAAAAGTGCAGGGTACTGTGTCGCACCATACTTGCTGACCATATTCCCTTACAAGTGTATTCTTTGGTCATGCAACTTGTCCAAAATTTGACAGTTAAAATAAAAAAAATGGCTGCGTGCACATTAGTACGACCACCTGTCAATGGTGGCGCTAGCAATAAATCCATTGGGATACAATCCGTCCATCAGAAATGCGTCCTTTTGAATTGTGACTGCATTTGCTAAGGGATGTAGGCATGTGTGTGCTACGGACGCATCTTTGTGTAGTCGGATGCACCTTATCTTCCGCAGGGTTCGCGTTACCGGTTGCAGACGCAAGCTTCCAAGATAAAGAAATAAAAAGTAATTCCAACGGTTTACTTAAAAGTTCTGCCACTGTTGTTCTGTTGTTATGTCAACTGAGCTGCGGAGGTTGGTGATGGGAGGACCCAGAGCTGGGTGGTTCCTTTGGTTGTTGGCTTTTAGCTGCTTCTTCCCCCTCAACTGCCGACGCCCCGAGTTTATAAAGCAAATGGACGGATGAAGGAGCGTCGCGACGCCCAGACCTGGCTGGAATGGCGCTATAAATTCCCCCTCCCCCTCAACCCCCTCTCACCGCCTCTCACTGCTCTACCCCCTCCCTCCTCTTCGGAGACGACTCAGCCGAGGCAATAAACCGGCTCTACCTCCAACCCCTTCTCTACCCCCTTTGAACCGGAACCAGTGGTCGAAGGGCGTATCCCGGGAGGGTTTCCGTAGGGTAGGCGGGGGTTCGTAACCCGGTCTCTGGTGTGTACACCCTTGAACTCCCCCCTCGTCGAGAATTTCGTAGCCTATAGATTGTTGGCTGCACCGCCCGTTCAGAACAATACATCCGACCACGGTCATGAAAATGGTACATCCACCTCTAACCGCCTCAATAGTACCTGAAAAAAAAAAAAAAAAACACCGCAGGCAATATAATTCTGTGTCAAAATTTGACCGGCTTTTTCAAAAGTAGTTCTGTGGTGGACCCATTTTCCCAAACTGTCATGGTGTTTGTTTCACGAACGCTGACAACCACGTGAAGTTGTTTTTTTTTTTTTTTTTTTTTTTTGCACTCTCGACGGAAGAACAGTGGCAGAATAATACGTACTTAAAACTATGGTAAAGCTGTCCAAGTTGAACCAGCATTGGTTTGGAAAGGGGGAAAAATTTTTTTTATGGACGTTTGTATGGGCTCAACATCTATTCTAAATCGATGTCAGTAGATGTGATTGAAAAGGTAGGGCAAGGAAGGGACGTGTGACATCAGAACCGAGCATTGACGTTATGAATGTATTCCTCCGAAGGAAACCCACTTGATCGTCTTGGAGTGTTGGCAGAGTGATCCGACGACTCAACCATCTTTGACTCTTTTCCTCAGAGTCCGTATACAGGATGAAGAGGTTAAGGAAGTTGGTCCATATTTTCTCCACGCTGTATCCACTGAAAGAGAATTCCTGTAAAAAAAAAAAAACTACCCCAAGAGATGGAAAACTTGTACGAACGTCGGAGCAAGTGTTCCTGGCTGACGTCCAACCTGCTGACGCGGCGATGGGAACAAACACGAGGAAGATTTCGCGGCGAAATAGAACTCTCGTCATTTCTTTTCTTTTCTTTTTTTCTTTCCCCCCACAGCGTTTGCGGAACATTTCTATTGGCTGCGGCGAGTGGCAGGTGTTATCCCGGAGAGCACGGCGAAGTAGAGGGACGTAGAAGAGGAAAACGAAAAAGGGAGGGGTCGGGTAAAGGAAACCGCAAGGAGGAAACGAAAGGTTATCTACAGGATGGAGTCTGAATTCGAACGACAAATTACGGTTGTACGTTCATCAACAACCAAATTTTTTTTACGTCTTGTGGACTTAAGTGCTTTGAATTTCGGGCTGAACAACATTTTTATTGTAAAACATAAAGTTAGTTTTTTTTTTTAAAAAAGATGGAATGCTGATGCGTCTGGATATTGTTTAATTGAATGATGTTCCATAGCCCCCCGCGAATTTCCGTCGCTGTTGCGAAGTTATTTCATTGAAACAATGACGTAAGACGTCACAAAAAATTACGTGAAGAATAAGGGTTGGCATCAGTAATTATTTCAATGAAAAATTTTTGTTCAGCCCCAACTTAGAAAGTCTGTGTACCAGCCTTGGAAAACACTTTTTTACTTTTGTCGTGACGAACGCGCGGCCGGAGTTTGTTGGTCGAATTCAGACTCAGGTCTGTATATACCCCGGCCGGCGTCGAGGCGAAGAAAAAAAAGGGATGTGGTGGGGGGAAGAGTAAGAGAATCGGGTGAAAGTGGTGGATCTCTCTCTCTCTCTCTCTCTCTCTCTCTCTCTCTCTCTCTCTCTCTCTCCGGAAGAGTCAGGTATCAAAATAGTGCTCGCACGCCACCCGAAACGTTGGGAAAAAGAGTTGGTTTTGGGGAGGGGGGGTGGGAGGGTTGTAGTGAGTGGTCCTGCTCTTTCCTCCTCCTCCTCCTCTTCCTCCTCTTCCTCCTCCTGTGACTTCCTTCCCTTGGGGCTGTCTCCCGAGTCGCGGGCGGAACCCAAGGAACCCAAAGCTCTCGGCGGAAATTTCATTTCTGGAGAATAGAGCGCCGCCCCATCCCCAACCCACCCTTCACCCTCCACAGGGAGTGTCTCTGCGGGTCAGCGGACGAGAGCAGAGAGAGTGGCGTCGTTTATCACGTCAGCGCGCGCAGGCACAGGGTGGTCAGCAGCTCGCCCGTTAGGCGTCGTCTGCACGTCGCGTGTGTTTGTGTCGTCGGGCGACGGCGGGAGCGAAGGGGATTTGGAGATGCACAGCAGCCCTTTAGGGTTTCACGAGTTGCGAGTTGGCGCGTGTCCGACACACACCCCTCCCCTTCCCCCTCCCCCCAAATACCCGCGGACTTCTCTTCTCCTTGCCCGCGGTGTTTATTCGGCGCGGCTTAGCGGCCGAGGCCGCTGCCAGCCGCGCCGGGGGGAACAGGAAATGGGACGTGGTATGCGCGCAGGATCGATGCCTGCTTCGCGGTCTCCGGTGGCGGACGCATTGAGGCGTGGTAATTGTGGGCGTATGTGCTCTCGTGTTGCAGATACACACTATAGTACGAATCTCGGTCATGAAAATCTAACGTAGACTTCCTTAAAATAAAAGCCCTAGAGTGATAAACACGCGAAAATTTGTGTTTGAAACTACATTTCTGGACGCGAATCACACCGTAGTACCCGCAACCTCCGCTAGAATTCGCTGCCGGAGCAGCCACGTTGACTACTGTAAATCATTTGGTTAGCAGATCGAAATTTTAAACGGTATAGTAAACGAAAAAAAAACACTTGGAAATAAAATACTGCATAATTTTCGACGAGGAATTATATTTAAAATACTGCCTATATTGTTAAAATTAATTAAATAGTTATTACTATTGGCTTTGTGAAATTTGGCTCATGCCATCCCCTATAGATAGTAGCACCGTCTGTTACACATTTCCGTTTCTTGAATTCCGTCACGTTCACGAAATTACTCCAACCAAAAGAGCTAATATGTTACACTTTAATAAAAGGCAGGGGAAAAAATATTTGCAAAATATCATTGAAGACACACATATTTTGGGTAGTGCAAGGTGAGCTGTTACAACACGTACAATTTCAACTGTGGGAGAAGCCGCTTTGCCTACGGCTAATTCTGTAGGCGAATTTCTAATATTAAAAAAAAAGTTTATTATGGCCAAAAAGCTTTTAGAACCAAGAAGGCCTTTCTTTGGTTCATTTATCTCCTCCGTAAAGGATTTATTTTTTTCCTCCAAGATCACGGGAGAATATTTTACGTACATAGTTCCATAAACGAACAGTAAAATATCGTAACAGTTTAGGAGATCTGTTCTAGTATCTTGTTGAAAGAACAAGATACGTAGGATGGGTGTAAACTGTAATTTTATGCCAAGCGCGAGTTCTAAGAAGACATCCCAAAGTTTGTGTTCTGGCAACATGATGATACCGGTAAACCCCATCAATGTCAACGTTAATTTCATTAAATTATTTATTTCTGTCCAGAAAATAAAATGTAGTAATCAGCTCCTTTTGATGAAATTTTTCTTCAGATGTTCTAGGGCAGAGAAGCTCTAATGGTATATATTTTTTGTAACCACAAATCTTTCCCACTATTCAGTGCAGCTAAGCTACATCCTGTTTCAGATCATTATTCTATATTTATTTTTAAACTGGTAATCCCTGTTGACGTTTTGTATGGTCTATCACTATGTATATAGCATATGTTTTTTTTAATAGTTAGCTGCAAAAGTGAACCTATTAACATTTTTTACATACAAATAAGGAAAAATAAGTTATCAACAGAACCGAAACATTTTAGGTTTAAAAGGCGAAACTCCTACCTTCTTTGTGTCGATGTTTTAATTCCTTTCGAAAAAAAATTCTTTCTAGTCATTCATATTTCTGAAAACGGGTAAGATTTTAAGAGATGAAAAAAATAATTCTTTTTGCCGTAACTAAATGTTGTTGTCAATTTAAATTTTACCTAGTGTTTTGTGGTGAGAAAATTTATTTTTTCTAATTTTTACAACGTGGCTTTTTAGTTTAGCACAAAGTGCGTCATGGCACTTAACTTGGCGCTACCAGCCTCCTTGCTTCGCAATCGGGCCGGGTTGGATGCTAACATATTCCCTGTTGCGCATGAGTTGGTGTTGTGGAGCGTAGAAGGTCGTACCGGGGGTAGTGCGTAGGGCGTAGGGTGACTCCCTGAGGCGACAAACACGGCTATGCTTTCGGCCCCCATGCCGATCCAGACGCCAGCCAGACGGAGTCACACATTTACCCACTCCCCCGTATCTTTTCTCCATTTTCTAAAGGACCCCGTCTGCCTGGGAACACACACGGCGAGCAGAGCTTCAGGAAAAACAACGCGATTTCAAAACTGCTCAAGATATCCGTGTTGGGGTCTGCTTACGAAAAGAATTTAAGAGTTCGCCGAGAGCCGAAAAAGTACTTTTGATTTTGGATTAAGTTTTTAAACTGATAGTTTTACAAGAGTTGAAATGGTTAAAAGGCGTAATTTTAGGCTTAAAGCAGCCGGTACAGATTCTTGAAAACACTTGAGGGACAGCTGTCCTGTGGACCACGAGAAGACTGCGCGCTAGTTCAGAGTCTTGCGCTTAGAGGCGATACCGCGCTAGAAGCGCCAGCGAGCGTCGCACTTATCATCGCGCCTTACCAACACACATTAACCCATTTCTAGACGGGCCCCTTAATGTTTTGACATCGCCTTATTTCTGGCTTGTTTTCTTTCTCTATCTTTCTCTCTCTCTCTCTCTCTGTGTGCATATTTACATCTCTTATCTTTTTTTAAGGTTTCCTACGACTTAAAAGTGTAATTGGATGGTGTTATGCACAAATGAGTTAACCAAAAAAAGGAAAACAAAGTTATTGAAATAATTGTGTAGGTAAAATGACACTTTTAATTGAGCTTAATTTGTTTAACCGATATTCCTTGCTACTATGCCATCTTGCGACCAAACATTCAATGCACTGCCACAATACCGGTTATTGTGTGTTCAACTTTGAGCTCAATTTACACAGTTGAAAATGTTTGTGGGTTGAACCATTTTTACATAACACCGTCCAATTAGCAGTGGCGTATGTCCAAAAAAAATTAAATCGTTCTTTCTCATTGGAAAAAAAAACCCATGTAAACTGGTCAAAATCTTTAGGGGTCCAGATACAAATTCTTAGACTGATGCCAGATCCTTGGCTGGGTTGTTTAGTGTGCCGCGTTCACTCCAGCTTACACGGCAAATGTTAGGTTCCACAACTAGTTGCGTCTCGTCGGAGAAACGGAGGGATATCCCTCCATTCGGCGTGCCCCAATCCACGGTGTTCCTCCACCCAGTTTCTGCGTGTTGTGCGATGCTCTCTTGTTACACACCAGGGGTGCTACACGTGCAGGAAGGCCAACCTGCATGGATGCGATTACGGACAGCCTGAGGTGACTCTCTCTCAAGTCCTGTGGCTAGGGGCAGGCATTTTTCGTGAATAAATCTGAACGCCTATTACATTGCAACACGGTATATCCGCAACAGCGGTTTCTTCCTTGTGATTGGCGGCCGTCTGCTAGAGAAGTCGTTGCCTTGTTTGACCGAGCCACTCAGGACGCGTTTGCTTCCGCACTGAATTACTGTGATTTGGTGTTGTAACAATCGACGTATACCTGAAAGAAATTCACCCAATCACGAAACACAGACAATGCTACAGTGTTTTTACGTATAGCTAATCTCGGAATCTTTTCGCGAAATATGCATGGCCCTACCTGTTGCTGTTAGCAAGGCACGTTGCGTTTGCGCTGTTTTTCTGCCCCCCCCCCCCCTCCCCCCCTGTTCCGACGGACTGTCAAATGGACGCTGCTAGTAGCTCGCACTGCTGCTGAACACACACGTCTTGTCTGACTTTCTAATTCTTGTTGTCTGATTCCCTAATCATTTTGAGTAATATATAGTATATACACACACACTCGCATACATATACGAGTTCCGCTTATATGACCATGTCTTTTATTTTATCAGGGAGCATTTTTTTTTGGACCGAACATTCTTATAGTGTAGTCTACTTGTTTTTGCCAGTTGGTAGGATATTGGTTGAAGTTTTTTCGTAAATTGCAAAATTCAATTATAAGATATCTTTGGTTCATACACACACACACACACCTACACACACACAAAGTGTACTGTGCGTGATAATCAAAACCGCAGCTTGGTTCCGGTTTTGGAGTTTCATTACGAATTACAAAAGTCCACGCTACGTGTACCCTAAACGTAGCTTATTCTTTTAAAAATCGATACAAAGCTGTAGGGGAAAAAAATAATCAAAATTTTTAATCAAAAAATGAAACGCGGACAATACGACATCGTTTCGTGGACGGGAGTTTGTAAAATTATGGAAAAAAAAGAGGTGGGTGGGAGGTAGGAGGCTTATGTGCGCCGGCGGTGTCCAGTGTAAACACTCGATTAATTGCCAGACATCAGGCGCGCTCGTGTGGTGGGGGTAGGGGGAAGAGTGTGGGGGGGGGGATTTCCTATTTTGGCGCGCGACTGTCTGGCACGCCTCGCAGGCAATTTCCCGACTTGACGAGTTTTTTTTTTTAACTCGGTTATGTCTCGATGAGAGAGAGAGAGAGAGAGAGAGAGAGGGATAGAGAGAGAGAGATAATAAAGGTTCAGGGGGAAAATAATTTTTTCCGGGGCCTCCTCCATATAATTTAATGTACAACTTTTTAAAACCCTTCAATTAAAAAAAAATCTAAAGACTGTATAATTTTATATTGTCATGACTGTAAACGCTATCTGTGCGCAAGGTTTCCTATGTTTTTCATTAACAATATACTTGCGATAATAGTCCTGTCAGCGTAAACCCAACCTGGTGCCTTCTGCCCCTTCCATTTGGTGACCCCGGGGGTAGGTTTAGGGAGGGGGAGAGATGTGGGAAAGGGGGGCTGCGGCCCTCATGAACAGAGGCTTTGAATATATATACTGTATAGAAGTCGCGAGTGGATAGGATTTACTCTACGTTTTTCAGAAGCGTATGAGAGCAGCTTGGGAACTTCACCACTGCAGTGCGCTGCCGTAACGCTCTGTATCGTCTTAGTTGTTATTTACACGTTAGAGCGCAGCGCTGTCGCCCGCTGTCATTCCCCGCACCCCTCATCCATCATTCACTGCAGCTCAACGTCGTTCAACATGAGGGGGAAGGGGTGTTTGAAGAGTTCGACACTTGTCCGCTAGGGACCACCACAAGTCGCTGCCCTAGAGATGGTGGCGATTGCGGCGGTGAATTAACCAACTACCTCAAAACCGTATTAGAAATTTTAACCTGGGCTGGCGACTTCTATACAGTATATATATTCAAAGACAGAGGTGAACCTGGACTTTGCGGGGAGTGGCTTCACCACAGGGGCGGATCCAGTGTTTGTTGTCAGGGGGGGGGGGGGTAAATGTAGTTTTTAAAAGTATTTAAAATGGGTGAGTCCGGGGATCCACCCCACGGAAAAATTATAGATTTGTTGGCGCGGTGTATAATTGGGAGGGGGGGGGGGGATGGGTTGGTTGTGGTGGCACTGCAACTCTCCTCACCCCACCCTCCACTCCAGTAACGGGACAGCCCAGCTTGTCGCCCGCCACCCCCTTCCAACATTCCAAGCCACGCTTTTCCCTTGAGCTCAGGACAGCTGAAAAGTTGAAGGATGAAGGAAACATGCCCAGAGTTAAGTTACTCTGTGTCAATGTGGCACACAGCTATCAATATTTCGGTTTCATGTAAGACATTGCGCGGTACTTTATGTATTTGGCTACATCATCGATTTTGCTTCCGTTGCTGAAGGGGGGGGGGGGCGATCGCTCCTATCACCCCCCCTTGGATCCGCGCCTGCTTCACCAAAAGCTCCCCTCTCCTTTATGGGTGGTCATTTTAGCCCCAGGAAAAAAAGGGGAATCCCGGAAATATTTGAAAAATAAACTCTCTTAAATCAACGTTTTCAAGCCATTGATAAACTTAAAATTTTCAACGGTATTGCTAATTAATTTATACGTACAAAGTAAAAAAAAACAGTAAGAATATCAAAAACATTCACAGAATACCAGGTCCATTTTTAACTCATCAAACACCCCATTTCCCTTTCCATTAATCAGAAGGAAAAAAAAAACAACCCACATTTCAACCTCCTCAATGACACTGTATTCCCCAACCCATGGCGCGTTGCTTCGACCTGAACTCGAATTAATTTTTTACGATCGAGAGCTATCGGGAGCGGAAGGTAATCGATATGGACATGACCTTGTTTTGCCAAGGTTACTACACGTGGAATTAAAAAAAAGAGGGGGAAATGAGATTCTTATTGTTATTTACATAAAAAAAGGGTCAGTTTCTCACGAGCATAACTGTGATACCATCCGAATCTACCAATGCCACACTACTAATTGAATAGGAATTATAAAAGGGGAGAGATTTAAACTTAAATACGCCATTTTTGTTCAAACAAGTCTTAATGTGTTAACGAATCTTTTTACGCTTAATATCGAAAATTTGTCTTTTGCGAGAAAAAAACACACACTCATTTCCGAGATTTATAGACTCAATAACAAAGTGAACATTAATAGTATTATTACAGTTGTAATCATTCCCAAAATTTAATTAAATTTCAAACGTTAAGGAATTCACAAAGGAAACTATTATTTTAGCAAGTCCGTGACTATTAACTTAATGCATTCCATTGAATGACATGCTATGCCTTAATAAAGCTGAATTTAGACAATCAAACAACAAGACATTGTCATGGTTTAAAATCAGTTTCAACGAAGATTACGTCTTTCGTTCCCTAGCTATCCCCTTTAAGGTGGGGTCGCACAAGGCGTGTTAAATTTTTCGTTTTCTCGTTACAACTACTAGTTAATGTCAACATCTAAAAATTAAACACCATACATAGTTTGCATTTGTTGTTCTGTCACAAATATGTCCACAGATATTTCCTGAGTCCCATGTAATGGGTGTGTAAATGCACGCAAGTGATAGCAATGGAATTTCACACCCATTATACAACACTTATGAAATATCTATTTCAAGCAGAACAACAAATACAAACTAGGAATTGTATTAAATTTACAGAAATATCCCTTAAATGTTAGTAATAACGAGAAAAAAAAGTGAGCTAGTCTATCTGTACTCGCCAGAGCTATGTCTTAAACATCTAAGATATCTTATCACGAACTAAGTATTAACACAACACGTGTGTGAATACAACGTTTGTAAAAATATTGAATTTATATTATATACTAAACATTATTTCACAACGTATTTATAAGTGTTAGATAAGTCACATGGCAATGCTTCGCACTGTCCAAGATTACTTTCAGTGAAAGGAATGGTAAACAGACGTCTCTTCTTTCTCTCTCTCTCTCTCTCTCTCTTTAAACTCCATGCTTGCTGACACGCTGCAGCACTAGCGCCAACTGTAGGCCACATCGCTTCTCCCCACTTCTGGTTACACATTTCCGTTGCATTCACGGAATTACTCCCGCCAAATGCCGTAAACCGAGAGCTAAGATGTTACACAGCAAAAAATCAACATGGCGTGTGAGATCCCACCTTAACGATTAAAGGTCAAATCACTCCGCCACACACGTGGTTATGTTGGGTATTTAAGACGGCGTGTTTTGTAGTTTTTTCTTATCATTATAAATATGTAAAAAAACAATTAAAGAATAATTTACATGTAGATAGCTATTGTCAGATTTGTGGATCTGAAAACTTGGAGGCTGTAAATTAAAAATAAGATATGTTTTGTTTTGAAAAGCACTCCATGTTTCATTTGGGACCAAATTAATGTGTGCCTTCTTATTGCAGGTAGTTAAAAACGTTAACATGTAACCCAACTCTATATATATATATATATATACACATATATATATACACACACACACACACACACACACACACTTGTTTAGAGAATCACCAGTATTCTAAGCTTTCTGAGCAGTTTGTAAAACACCAGTCATAGAAAAAATATTCATGTGCCAAAGTAACGTAGCACCATCTCTGAAGGATAATTTATTTACATGGTGAGCCATTCTTGGAATGACACATCAAACTCCCTTCACACGTTTAACGTGTACGTGTCTTAAATACACATTACCGTTAACTGCTTCACAAAAAAAAACAGCAGGTACTAGTTGTATTTATAGTGTGTTCTTACTGGGAGTGTGACGGTACCCAGCCTATTATTACCAACACGATTCGGTAAAATGTAGGCTTATAGATAGTAATATTTTTCAAGTTTTGAAGCTATCGTATTTTATACATACATATACACATAAGTTGTTTATACGAAAGGTTTCTCTGTAATGGGGTTCTATGGTATGGTTTAAAATTTGCGGTGTTAAATTAAGTTATTATTGTAAATTTTAAGAATCACAAAAAAAATTGAAAACTGCCCTAGGGCTAAATTTCTTTTCTCGATTATATAACAAAATAGATAAAATAAGTGTTTTGCTATATCGTATTAACGTAATTGGTTCTTCAAATGCGTATTTAAAACATGCTGTATTACAATTTACGCAAAAGCTAAGTGGTAACTTGCTAACAATAAATTATTATTTTTTTCTTTCGTCTCTTTACTTTTTTTTTATCCTGAAAACCGTCGTTGACAGCTTTATAGCAAGTTGACAAGCCGAGATCACAATTAAACAAAGCGTCGTTTGATACGTTCGCGAGCGCGACACATTGATCCCGTGTCGCTTGTCAAATTAGCGACATTTTGCGAGGATCTCGGAACTCGGTGATGAATTCAACACGCGTTGTCGAATTTTAACGTGCTTCGATTACTTGCTTTATCGGTCGGTTATTCCCCTTAAAGTTGCGTTAGTTACCGGAACTTGGGCCTTCCATAATTGGCCGGAAATGTTTTCGTAAATAATTCTGCAGTTAGTTTGAATCAGAATCGGTTATTCCAGAAACCAAGTAAGTCACTATTTTTGGCTGTTTTGAGTTAAAGCATGCAACTTCCGTGCGTACAGGCGCACCGTTTGAAACAAAATAATCATCTGTCAGCCCATTCATTACTCGAAGCTTTATATGGTCTTGAAAACCATCATTCACTGCAGATACAACGAAAGGCAATTAGCTCTGTTATTTGTGCACTGAACAGTTAATACAAAATTTCCTATACATCTGCCATTGCAAATGTCGAGGTTGGCGACCGTGAGTAATGATCGAATTTTTTGGTGTTTCGAGAGGTTATGTTACTTTTTAACCTAAAATTGAGGTTGATTTTGTCTGTAAAAGGAGTGATGTCGTTTTCAGAATGTTTTTAGATTCAGTATGGATTTTGGCAATATATTTAATGCGGAAAAATAAATGAATATGTTTATAAACGAAATTGCCAACATAGAGTGATATTAGACTATTGGCTTTAATATGAATTTGATGTGTGTTAGAGAAAGAAGTTTAAATTTTTTATTATGATTTGTACAACTGGACCGCACGAGAATGACTTAAATTACACTGAAAGAACTCTGCAAAAATGTTTAAAAATAAAACATATGCAATTTAGTTATTAAAAGTTATTGCGTGTGCAGTTTCTTGTATTCATGCAACAAACGTACCATTCAGATTGATTTAAGATATGTTGTGTTTTTTAGTTTCATTGTAAATAAATATATTAAGTGGTTGTTAGAGGAAAAGTATTAATTTCAGAAACAACATAAGGTAAAAGGGATTGTTTATTAAAGAGGACAATTAAAACTGTTAATTTTTTGCTAACAAAAGCACAGTTAAATTTCAGTTATGTTTCAAGAATACATAAAAAAAAGTATAAAAATATTTATGCAGAAATAACAAATTTATGATTTTTTTTGTACTTAGGATTGAGTGACTTGTGTTGTTTCTGAAATAAGCTATTCAACTATAATCTCTCTGGTTTTTGTGTGTGTGTTTGAACCCGGACGGGAGGAGAGGGGTAAATTACCTGATTGGGCTTAATGGAAGGTTGTGGTTTCAATCCCAGAGATTTAAAACATAATAACTTTCTTCCATGCGTATGCCTTGTAATTTTTTCCTTTGATAAAAATAATTTTTTTTGTGGCTTGTGTAAAAATACAATTCATTTGGAAAAAAAAAATTACACGCTATTGTAATCTCCTTCTCAAATAAGTTCTTAAACGATGCCACAAAGTCTCTTTACAAGAGAGTTTAGTTTGCTGGGAGTGAGAGGTTTGTATGTTGAAATTTGGAATGTAGAATCATTGACGCCCTAACCCACAGAATCACCAAACTTACATAAAATAGCTTATAAGTTTGCTAGAAAATTAACTTTTTTCTATTAAAATTTGTGTTACAATTCTACAATCTTACATTACTTAAACTTTAAAAAATCGCGTGCAGTGCAAAATTTTAAACAGGATTCGTATCGGTTCGTGTCCTGTTTCTGGCGATCACATTATATTTACATTAAACACTTTAAAACTTGATGACTTACTGATTATATCTCAACTTTTACAAAATTATATATTTTAATATCGCATACACATAATTAGCAGCTTAGGACACAATTTTTCATCCTTTTTTTTTTCATTTAAAATAAGATCTAAATGGCTATTACACTGAAAATGTTATTTATAAATGAAATGGTACTATACTTAATTATATAATTTTGATTTCTTTAAAATTTTTTTCTTAGCTGTCAAAATCCGAACAATTTTCCGGCTTTTGAAATGCTTGGTAAATTTGAGTAGCTTTGTTGAAAAACTTTAAAACCATTTGATAATAAAACCGTAGCATTTCTAAAGTGTTTAAATATTTTTTATAATGCTAATTATAATTATCAGTAACACACGAAAACGTAAAACAATAATGTCAATTTGGAGACTTATATTGTATAAGGTTAGTTATTTATATTACACATATTTCATAATGTGAATGGAAAGCCGCCAGAAAGTCTACATGTTTACTGTAAATATAAAATAAGGTCCTGAAATGGGACAAGACTCCTACAATAAGCGGTCGCTTAGGTTCTCCTCCCCCCCCCCCCCCCCACACACAAAAAAGTGCCAAGTGGAGCTTGAAGCACCATCCTGCCCCCCCCCCCCCCCCCTCACTTCCTCATCTCCTCCATCAGCAGCTTCGAACTGCGATAATTGGTCTGCATCCCCTTCCTAAACCTAGGAGTCGACCCTTCGGCTGGAAATGTTTGTTGCTAGTTGGCCTCCTTATCTCCAAAGTTTATACCTCTCCCCCCCCCCTCCTTACCCTCTCCAGGCAGCCGAATATTGGCCATTGTGAGCCCAGCGTCATTGCAGTTTGCAACAGCCTCCGTCGTCTCCGAGCCAACTTTGGTCGCGAATTTCCCCTCCCCCCCCCCCATTTGCCCCTTTTCTCCTTCTCCAATCCTTTTCTAGAAACCCCTCCCCCCCCCCCTCAACACCCTCTCTGCAACCCCCTTTTCAACCCCGGACCCACTTCGTATAACCGCCCTTGGAGCCTTTTCTTCGCCAGTTCTCGACAACGGTCATTGTGGAAACAACGAACAAACCCAAGTCCCGTTTATGCTCATGGCCTAACTTTGTTTCTCTTTCGCCCTTTCCCTCCCTCCTCTTACGTTGCTGTCCTAGATGTTTGGTTTTTATTAATTATCATGGCTCGCACAACTACTTACTCGGGCTATACGAGATAGTCCTTAGGGGAATTAGGCCCCGCCACCTTGCAAATTTTTTCCCATCTTTTTTCTATAGTCCTAATTTTTTTTCATCCCAATTTTTGGTATGTCAAGGCATAAATCTTATCTCCCAAGACTTTCTGTACCTTGTTGCAACCACATATTTATTAACAGGCTTTAAAAAAAAATCAATGAACCTTTACTGCTAGCGGTATCAACATATTTTAAATTGCGAGATGGCGAGCTAAAATCCCCATAAATTATAAAATATGTAAGGAACTTTGTGAGTCATAATGTTGGCCCGGACATTATTACAGTTTTCGGGACGAAATACGTAAGAGGCAATATTTATTCACGAATGCCTCTTTGAAATACCTTTTAGCCACTCTTGTTGATGTTCGGAATAGTTTGCAATTTTTTTTCCTTTCAGATACGTCGATTAAGCCTTTCATGAAAGGACGAGTCGCCTGCGTCCTTTCATGCATCGTTGTGGCCCTTCAGGTGCTTGTGGAAGCATGTTACATTTAAAGGCCTCCACGCATATCAGTTCGGACTTATTAGTCGCATCTGAACATTTCGGAACTCCTGTGTATGATCAAGGACGGCAGACTGATCAGTCGGAACTGATGGACTGACTAACTGATGGCTTCCCATCAGATCAGACTGTGGGCTGTGGGCTCAAAAGCCCTCAGTCCGAACTGCCGCGTGTGGGAACAGCGTCTCGCCAGTCCAAACTGTCAGTCCAAAAAATCAGTCCCATGAGCTGAGTGTCTTGAAAAGAGATTTTTATTAATATTTTTTTTAAAAATCTTTTTTTCTAATTAAAATTGCACTGTAACTGCAACATCCAAAGTTTCTTCAATAGTCTATGATGAAACAATACATCCAACAACAGCAACCACAAGACTGATCGTGCGTGGGGAAAGCTTCAGTTCAGTCCAAACTGGGATCTGGACTGATCGTATGTGGAGGATGTTTGGACAACCATCTACTGTCTACGTCATTTTACGTCCATCTTACTGTCAAACGATTAACGTTTATGGGCAAAAATGGAAAATTGCTTGCAAAAATAAAATATAAATTTGTAAAAGCAAACAAATGACTGTCAAAAAAAAAGATTTCTTTGTTTATTCACATAATTCGGATATTCATTCATGGCTAGTTTCCCACAAAATACAAGCCTTGGTATTAAAGTAACCTTTTGTTAAGACTGCATCGATAAAGTACACGTTCTGACTATTCAGAAACATCAACTTTCTGCATTCTTATTGCGATTTAAAGCTAGTACAGATTGAAGCTGTTTTAATTTTGTTTGAAGTTGCATTTTAGGATTTTTTTATTCAGAAATCTGAACAAATATTTGATGCATTTATGGTATGCAATGTAGGTTTAGTAAATGGGTACAGACCAAAGCTTTCCATTCCAAATTAAGGCCCGGTCTCACTTATCACTTTGTATTTTTCGGGTTTTTGACAATAATTACGGATTACAATGAACAAGTATTTATAAAATGGGTACTAAGGAAGAAAAGTTTTAGTCGTTAACCAATCCAGAATCACAGAAATTATTATTCTATTTAGTTACTACAGCGCAAGTATTCAAGGAAAGTTTTAGTAATGAATATTTGCCTAACATTTTGTTTATTATTGTTACAAATGTCAAATAAGTCCTTTGCTGTAGCTGCAGTATGCCCATGCAATGCCCTTGAAGAACCTGTAAGGCAAATTATATCACTTTCATCTTTCTTGGTGTCTGTTGCCAAATATTTAAATAATAAAAAAATATAAAGATACTGTCACTAAAAAAATGGTTATTGGGTATTATTATGATTTTTAAGCAAATTTATGTAAGTGTTTATGTTCGATTTCAGTAATTTCATGAAATCATGGAAAAAAACGCAATCTGGATGGTCTGATCCGGATTCAAACTTGGAACCAAAGAAATCCGTGTATAGTGACTTAACAACCGCGCCAACTCTCTTTGTATTACTTACGTTCAAATGCGTCGCGATATGTTATATTTAGCACTGCTGGACTTTAGTATTGTTGCGCGCGTTGCAGTGATATGTGTCACTATAAAATAATAATGGGTGTGTGATTTGTTTTAAAAAATATTTTACCAAACAATCATAGTAAGAAATCGAAAAATTCGCGTATTCATTTCGCGATAGGCTAAAACTACAAAACTCGTACACCATGCTGCTTCAGTGATTGGAGTACAGTTTACCTGAGGAACTCTTGAGCCAATAAAAAGCCCTTAAAAGACGTAGGAGTACTGCTTTGTTGTTTTCTTGCTTGCAGCGCCACTTACGCAAAATGGCGACTGCTGAACGTAAAGCGTTTTGTGTTCAGCAATTTGCAAAGAGTGAATATGTAATTTCAGTTCAACGTGCGTTTCGTGTAAAGTTTAATTGTGTTCCCCCATGTTGCGAAAACAAATGTCGATGTCGAGACGACAAAACTCCATGCGATTTATTCCTTTGGGGTTTTATACAATATCGTTGTCTTCGTCCGCTGCTGACTAATGATTTGCCAGAGTTGAGACACAGAATTGAAGAGGCTATGGCTTTCATTACTCTGGACTTATAAATCAAAGTGTGGGACGAATTGGACTTTAGGTTGGATGTTTGCCTCACAGCTAAAGGTGCACATATTAAACATTTCTAAAAAAACTAGGTTGGTTTATCTTTAATTTGATGTATGATTTGTTGTAACTAGTCTAAATCAAACCATTTAAACTGGGACATTATTTTATGGACACCCTGTACTTGCGGACAGCCACCGCGTCGTTTTCCGGCTGGAATGCCCGCGAAGTCTCCCCAGCCTGAATTCGCCCAATCAGCGCCCGTGTGTTCAAACCACGACGACCCAAGCCTCGCTCCATTTTTTTTTTTGGGCGGGAGTTCGATCGAGAAAACCAAAAAAGCGTCCCTCCTGGTTTCGAGAGTTCGGTTTCTGTGTCTCCAACCGATTCCGAAATGACGTTTTTCAATAATTCTCCCTCACGTCTAGTTGGTGGGGAATAGAACTCGATCTTGACGTCTTGGGGAGGTGTAGTTCGAAATCTTCTCCGTGAAGATGCTGGTTTGATTTTTTTATTCTTTTTTGGCGTGGAAGTGGTGGCCAGTTGAATTCGGTAGGTAGGTAGGTAGGGAGGAAGGAAGGGAGGGAGAGAGTGCCAGTGTTAGTTTCGGAAGAGAAGGCGAGATTGCGGGAGCGGTCGAATGGGGTAAGGTAGCAGCGGTGCGCGCCCAGGAAGAAGTTGGACCCCTCTGGAGGGGTTGGTTTTGAGGGGAGGATGGGAAGGCGTTGAGGGGAGGGGGAAGTTCTGGCAAACAGATGGGGGAGGGTGAGTCCCCGGAGCGAACGCACCAGTTCAGTAACTCTATTACCGCCAGCATTGAGGAGCCCTGAATAGGCGCCCGGATGAGACGTGTTTCATTCTCAGCGCTCCTGGTGGCCGCCCCGGGGAACTAGGCGGTTGTGACGTGCCTTGCTTTTACCGAACGCCCGAGAAACCTCACCACCCCTTTCTTTATGTTCTCTATGCCTTCCTCCCTCACCGACTAGACATCCCTACCTCTCTGTGACCTTCTTGGGGAGGAAGGAGGAAGGAGGGGGGATGGCTTCCAAACTTCCCAGACGTCGCGCGTGAAATTTAATAAACGATGCCGCGATATTGATAACAACAGGGGCATACGCACCTGGTGAATATTGCCGCCATCTTTCGGCTTGGTGGCGATGTTCAGACATAAGTAGAGCTTTCTCGACGCTGTAGGTCGTCCAATGCGTACTAGAAATTCCAGAAAACATTTAAACCAGGCAACAATTTTGATTTATTTATTTTTCAAAATCTTCCAAGTTTCGCTAATCTTTCTAGGCACGAACTTTCGACGTGAAACGCCTATTCGCCCTCTTACAGTGATGGTCGGTCGAACCTTCTCGTGTGACAATAACGTCAGATTTGAATCTCTAATAACTACTACGAGATTAACAGTGCGTCGACGGTGGTTTAGCCAAACAACGGATTGATCATGTATGTACGTGTTTGTCGCGCAGTGTTTGTTTTGCCTGTGACGTCATCGTACCAGTGTATAGGCAAATGCGCGTTATGATACGCGAATTAGCTTAGTGTAAGGTTATTAAGTTGGTGTGGCGTGAAAACGCGTTTAGTGAGGACATTGATTCGGGTTTCAATTGTGAAGAGCTTGCAGAGCACACTACTAGGACCCAATGTGAGACAGTAAAAATATTCGCCGGAACATAAGTGAAAATCGTTATCATATTAAAAATTACAAAATAATTAAAGATTTCGTCTCACATGACTGGTAAATATGCTCGAAATTACAGGAAATGCAAGCCGGAAGAGAGCTCGCGTCGAAAGGAATCCAAAAAGTCTTAAAAGTCCAGTACCGAGACAATTCAAGAGTTACGTCAGCGTCGAAAAAGAAATTTAAAAAAAGGGCTCAAAGCGATGGACCATCGGGCATACAGCGACCAGCGACCGTCCAAATGTCTACGGATAATGTAAGAGTTGCATTAAAGATTTTAATAACGTAACTACATATAAGTACGAAACACTCTTTATGTTTTTATCCCGACGTTTTTATGAAAAATCTACGGCGCGGACCCTTACTACGCCTTTCTCTGTTTGTTTTTTTAACTTTATTAAACTAATACCGGTTATTATAGACGTACAAGCACTCAGTCATATCGTTGGCAACCGAGTTTCCAGGGACTATCCTTTTAAGAGGACAAAAATTTTTTTTTCCAATGCATGTGGCATCACACGGCTGTATTTGATTACTGCAGCGGTATGCTCGATGCTTTTTTTGTGCGGTTTTTTGGTAACCAATGTCCTTCATCCTAATATACATAAAACCAAACATTTACCAATGAGAACCATATGATTCACTAACCTCGAGTCAGACGAACGAATAATTCGCTTTCATGCATCTTTATTTTTGACGTGACGTCTAATAAATCGTTGAACGCCGGCTGCACGCACGAAAATGGATGACTCATTTTCCCGTTACGCTTTGTCCCGTTACGCTCATTGTACGATTGCGCAGCATCTATCTCCCTTCCACTCGATTGGAACAACCATCGATTTGACTTTTTCGAGGCACATTAAACTTGAAACACTCCCATTCGTTTCCTACTTTTCCTATCATCGTCCTATCCTTAACAGAATAACGCAGATTGGAAGAAGTTAAATAGCAAACATGTATAAAAGTTATAGTTAAAATAATCTGTTCGTTGAAGTAATAAACATATTTGAATTAATGAGTGCAAATAATAGTAAACTTATGAATTAAATTGTAGATTTCATTAAACTCCTTCTTTGTATCCATAAAAAATAGTGATAATTCAATAAAAATGATTCAATTATATTCATAAAAGTATGTAATCATTTCATCAATGTTTTGTTATGACGTCACGTTTAACTAGGTATCTTCCGTAAACCGACTTTACAGACAACCAATTTTTTTACCCACTTTTTTTTTTTAAGGAATAAGGCAGGTTGGATTTAGAAGAGTTTCATAAATAAAATTCTTGCAAAAATCTGTTTATCATGTTTTGTTTTTGAGATTGTAGTTTTTCGTAAGTCTACGCGATCGTAAACCAAACTATAAGGCCATATAAATTAATGTAGTCTAGAAAATTTCTTTTTTATTCCTGTCACGAAGTTGCACGACTTCAGGTGTGTTCGGAACCGTTCGGTGTCTTAAACCATTGCAGAGAATATTAGTCTGCCCCTACTAATATAACTCTTATGTTTATCTAGTATGAGCCTTTTTCAACTGATAAAATATACCAAGAGTTTTTTGATGTGTAACATCTTAACACTTGGATTATGGCTTTTGGTAGAAGTAATTGGAACGGAAATATATAACCACGGTGCTGCCATCTCTGACGAATGGCGCGAACCAATGTTCACAAAGCCAAAGGCAAACTTATCAACTGTTTGGGGAATTTGAACAAAAAGGACAATAAGTATTTTAATAAAATTCTATGTCGAAAACCAAGTCCAAAGCCGGGGTTTAGTACGTTTTCAAGTCTTCCACCTTTATTGGAGTCGTTTAATCATATAGTTTGACCTTTCGCTCTACAAATCTAATGATTCGATAGTCGACGTAGCTTACTCTGGTAGCGAATTATAGCGGTGGATGGTGAAACTGCATATGATTCGCGTCAAGAAATGTGTTTGAAAACACTATTTGCTGTATTGAATCACGCTGGGCATTATTTTAAATAATTCTACGTTAAACTATGTGTTCAAGTTTTTTATTATAAGTATTCGCAACATGAGAACACGTGAATTTTTTCTTCAACGAGGTTATATTTTTCACATCTCTGGCGAATACTGAAAGATTCGCTAAAACTGTATTTTTTTTTTGTCTTTAGAAACACTTAGCTATGAATTTAATGCGTTTGGTTTTTCGGTGAAACTTACTTAATCTGTGCCACTTTTCATAGTCTCTCTGTGCTGTTCTAATGTCCACCTATTCCCCCCCCCCCAACCTAAAAGGTTTTCTCGTAATATCGCTCCGAGCTGCCAGTATATGTCGTAGAAAGTGCAAGGATCATGTTCCACCGACGAATGTGGACAACCAAGTGCTTCATAACAGGGGGCAGAAGAATTTAATAACACTGCAACTTGGAGAAAGAAAGACCGGAAGATAAATTTAAAAAAAAAAATGGAACGCTTCATTTCTGTGCCTCATGATGTTACGGTCACCGCTCAAGATTTCACATTTTTTTTGTCCTGTGCCCGACGAGAAGACTGCGCGTCAGTTCAGAGCCCTTGCGCTTGGAGGCGATACCACGCTAGAAGCAACATCGAGCGTCGCGCTTATCGGCCGCAGACGTGGCGCGCGCACCACCAGTTGAACACGGAGAGGCCACGTGGTGGTGGTTGCGCGCGTGGCACAGCCACTCTGCGCGCGCCACCCCCGTGCCACGTCGCTCCGCCACGCGCAGACTTCCCCCGTGGAGCGCGGGGGGTTCTGGCGGGGTTTCGGAACGCTGGCTGCGAGCGGCGGCACATGTAGGAAACAATGCGTGCCTGATTGCGAAAGGGAACGCACGGGTAGCATCACTTCCGCCCGGACTGCGGATTCCGCAGACCTCAACGTCGGTTCTGGCCGGTTCAACCGCTCGTTTAGCGGTCGTGGTCTGTGTCGAAATATGGTCCGTGTGACGTTCCTCCAAATCACTTCCATTGGTCTGTGTATTCTCCAGCCACTGTCGCTACGTCGACATTGTTTGTATACAACTTCATGTGCACGGGGGAGAAAAAAAATTGTAATTTTAAAAGGATTCATTTGGAAACCAGTTGCAAATAAATAGCTCGTAATAATACCAGAAATAGTATCTGCTGCACATGGCTATGGTTATTTTTTCATTAGATAAGTCTTTCGAGATAATACTAAGTATTTATTACGAAAATTCAAGTATGTTTTTTTTTTCAAAACCATGGAAAATATAATCGAATATTCAATATGCTTTTTTTACGTTGCGCAGTCAATACTGGAAAGCTTTTCAAATAACTTTTAACTATTGGGGGTAATGGGACAACACAAAGCATAAATGCCCGGGTAATAATCAGAACCCAGTATTATTGCGAGTACTATTTTGTAGTGGTACAATTGTTTTCATGTAAATGCACAAATTTACAAATTTCTGTAAATTTTCATGCACATTTTATGTTCCATTAACAAAAAAAAAAATCTTAGTGTGTGGTTGTCAGTGTTCGTACACGAACGTCATGTTTAGCTGTGCAAGTGTCAAATTTGAGACGTGTTACATGACCCAGACTTCATGTGTTTTCGGAGTTCGGTTATACAATATACACACCCATCACCACCATTAAACGTTGTAAAACATTGGTAGCACTTATGGAGTGTTTTAGGGGGAATACAAGTTCGTAACATATTGCACAACATTGCGAGTGTTCTGAAATGTCAAGTGGACCTAGTTAATCTCGGGTGTGGCGTGTAGCGTAAAGCTGTGCGAGCCGCTACAAAGAGACCCCTGGAACACAGGACATGCGTGGGTGACTCTGTGGCTGGAAAATGATCGGGTTTATACACCCCGTCACGTGCGATGACGTCAGATGTTTGTCTGCCGCTCGTCGCTGCGCCCCGGAGACCACTGCTGATGGTTGGGATGACTTACACTGCGTGGTACCTTTGAATATATATACTGTATAGAAGTCGCGAGTGGATAGGATTTACTCTACGTTTTTCATAAACGTATGATGAGCAGCTTGGGAACTTCACCGCTGCAGTGCGCTGCCGTAACACCCTGTATCGTCTTAGTTGTAATTTACACGTTAGAGCGCAGCACTGTCGCCCGCTGTCATTCCCCGCACCCCCCAACCATCATTCACTGCAGCTCAAGGTCGTTCAACGGGAAGGGGAAGGGGTGTTTGAAGAGTTCGATACTTGTCCGCTAGGGACCACCACAAGTCGATGCCCTAGAGATGGTGGCGATTGCGGCGGTGAATTAACCAACTACCTCAAAACCGTATTAGAAATTTTAACCTGGGCTGGCGACTTCTATACAGTATATATATTCAAAGGTGGTACTTGGGGCGGTATTCCAAGACATTCGTCCAAGGCAGCGAATAAGCACTGAGACACTTCTGGTGTCTCATGTTATTATGTTTAATGTTTAATTATGTTTAAAGTTTTATGTTAACGTATTTTTTTTAGTTAATGTGAAACCAGCGATCTTAAAAATAAGCCCTCACGACGCTAGTATCATACAAGGCAAGCAACTGTGTAACCCTGCATGTTCTGAAAGAAAATCAAAATATTTCTAAACATGATCGTTTATTTTACACTTATGTGGTTTTTATCTCTTTAGCACATTGGTTAGATATTTTTGCACAAAAAAGTAATAACAAAGTTACATGTTAATAAAAAAACTTCACAGCTCGCGTGCTACTTAATACTGCTCTGTAAATTTAATTTCAATAAGACGTTACCAAATACGTTTGCCGTCTCTTTAGGTTCAAGGTTACGCAGACAGCGTGTATGTCGCAGACAACCACGTACACCACACAGAATTAGCTACGTTCTCGAACAACAAGTGCACCTGTTTAACCTTACAATTAATTTTACAAACGTGTCAGTCATGCAACGTGCTTAACAACTTCAACAACTTCATGATGTGCTTAACCCGAACGGTATTCATTCGTTAACATGCTTGCGCAGTTTGCCAAATATGGTCCGTCCACAAACCCGCTAGCTCAGATTACGGCAGAAATAATGCCTTACAATATAATTGCAAATTCATTATATCATATTAACTCTACTAAACACATCATTAAGTCAATTTCAAAGGGCGAGCCGAAACAAAGTGACTAGATAGAAAAAGTATAACTATTCCTAACGATCATTACTTACGCTGAGTGCTACCCACGCACCAGCCTGTACTAGCGACCAGGTTGCTCTACAACATATCAATTCGAAAGTACGCCGAAGAAGAATGAGTTAACAAAATTTACGTCTTTATATAGCCTCGACATGACGTCGGCGCATGCGCAGCGAGAACAGGTCCAACTCAGGAGGGCTAAGGAAGGCAAATCGGACCTAGAGGAGGGGAAATCAGCAGTCCCGCGGCGGGCACTTCAAAATCCAAGTCATTACGTCGGGCTGCCGGCTCAACTGCTTTCATACTTATTTTTATTTATGTCTTCAAACGTTTCAGTTAAAATTAATCAAATACTTTGGTTTTCCGTGCGGCCATTTACCTCTGTTGAATGGACTTGTCCACGTATGAAAGAGGGGGAATTAGCGGAGGGAGGTGAATGACGTCACGGGAGTGTGACGTATGCAGGAGAGAGACGTTTTGGACTCTGGCGACGAGAGAAGCTTGCGGGCATTGACTGAAGACGGAGCTGATAGTTCCATGAACATGGGGTGTCGGTGTAGCTCCGTGCACGGGAGTATGGACGCGACCAACACGGTCGTTGTTAGCTGTTAGCCGTGGAGAGTGCTACGCGGCACCGTCACTGCCGCGGCTTGGATCAGCTGATTTTTAATTGTAATTGGGAAGGAACGGCAACGTATTTACCGTAAGCGATTTTAAACTTTTCGTGAGTCGCGAGTGTTGATGCACCTCGCCCCGAAGTGCGAAGACCGCTGCCATTTGACTGTGCTACATGCGTCACCTACGCCGAGTTTACAGCCCGGGTACCCGGAGGCGCTACAGTTTTTGTAAATTTTTACTACACCGCGAGAATTACTGTAAGTAAAACTTTAATTTGTTATTGGTGGAAGAAGAAGTTGGTTTGGGACGGTAGGCAAGCTTTGGTGTGGACTCCCCCTCCCCCCCCCCCCCCCGCGTCGTTCAAGTACGGACTTAGACTTATGCGAAGGCAAGGCCTTGGTGTTGTAGGTAACGTGATCGCTACGGCCGGGCATCACGTAAGGATTGTAATATCTTTATATATATATTTCTTGTGTGCGTGTGTATGTCACTGAACTCCTCCTAGACGGCTGGACCGATTTTGATGAAATTTTGTGTGTGAGTTCACGGGGATTCGAGGATGGTTTAGATTCACAATTGGATATTTTATCTCGATTCTGAGTTAAGAAAAACTAAAAATACACGCTTTAAAAGCAAAAATTGCAACGCATTATTAGAAGCCATTAAGTTTTGCTATTGTAAGGAACTAAGTAGAGAGTAAGAAAAAAATAAAGATCCTGACAGTTTATAGTGTCGCCATATTTGTTTCAATTTTCAATACCCTTTTTGTATATTACAATTTAAATTGCAGAAAAAAATCATGTTTCATAGCCACACAAATAGTAAGGATGGTTTAGATTCACAATTGGATATTTTATCTCGATTCTGAGTTAAGAAAAACTAAAAAAACACGCTTTAAAAGCAAAAATTGCAATGCATTATTAGAAGCCATTAAGTTTTGCTATTGTAAGGAACTAAGTAGAGAGTAAGAAAAAAATAAAGATCCTGACAGTTTATGGTGTTGCCATATTTGTTTCAATTTTCAATACCCTTTTTGTATATTACAATTTAAATTGCAGAAAAAAATCATGTTTCATAGCCACACAAATAGTGAGTGTGTGTCATTTCTCTATGTCCACGAGGTCTCGCCGCGTCAATTTTCACCTTGGAGCGAACCCGTCCGCTTAATTAAATAAACAGCTTTTATCGTTGAATGATTTCATGATTTATTTAATGAAAATATGCTCTCATAAAAAAATTAGTTAGACATTCAATAGGTGTCTTTCTCTCACTCTCTCTCTCTCTCTGAAATGTATGTAGCTTGCTCGCGGGTCAGTAATGCAGACAATCTTTACATTCTAGCTCAAGACGGAAAAAACAGTAAATGTGGTTTACAAAGACATTTTATGAAGTGTCTTCCCGTCATTACATTTGAAAGTAGAAACATATTTACTCAAAATTTAGGTAGTAACATATTTTTATTGCAAAGACTGAAATAGAGGTGAGAAAAATTATCATTTGTGAACATAAGAAAACTACTACAACTGTATCAACTGTTATGTTATAATGTTTAAATTTCTAAATGGTGCAAGATAATACACAAAATTCCATGCGGAAAAAGTCGTGGGCAGCAGATACGTATAGTTATAGGTGTGGGGCTATGCATACTGATTTTTCATATACTGCATGGATGCGAACATGTAAGAATAATCTATCTATCTTACTATAATAAAACAGTACTTTTTCTGTCTGTCTGTTTGTACGCGATTTTGATGAAATTTTGTATGTGAGTTCACGGGGATTCGAGGATGGTTTAGATTCACAATTGGATATTTTATCTCGATTCTGAGTTAAGAAAAACTAAAAAAAACACGCTTTAAAAGCAAAAAAACTAAGCATTGTTGATAATTAGCCTCCATGGCAACGGGCTTTTGCATTGTTGTTGCCTTCTGCGTAACCATGGGAAAGGTTTTTGGTAACGGCAGTGGCGTGCCCAAGAGGAGGGGTATGTATAATGAGAAGATACAAAATGTCCAGCGTAGAAATACTTACCGCCATATCCATATCTCACAAAAAGTACATTTGGGCAGGACAATGTCTGTCGGGTCCGCTAGAAAGATATATAGAGAGATAGAGATATATATATAGAAAGATAGAGAGAGTTATAGAGATATACAGAGAGAGATAGAGAATTAGAGAGATAAAGAGAGATGCTTAGTATACGTTTAAAAAATTACAAAAAAAAATTGATTGAGGCATTGCAACGCATGCCGGGCATTATCTAGTCTTTATATATATATTTCTTGTGTGCGTGTGTATGTCACTGAACTCCTCCTAGACGGCTGGACCGATTTTGATGAAATTTTGTGTGTGAGTTCACGGGGATTCGAGGATGGTTTAGATTCACAATTGGATATTTTATCTCGATTCTGAGTTAAGAAAAACTAAAAAAAAAAAAAAAACACGCTTTAAAAGCAAAAATTGCAACGCATTATTAGAAGCCATTAAGTTTTGCTATTGTAAGGAACTAAGTAGAGAGTAAGAAAAAAATAAAGATCCTGACAGTTTATAGTGTCGCCATATTTGTTTCAATTTTCAATACCCTTTTTGTATATTACAATTTAAATTGCAGAAAAAAAAATCATGTTTTATAGCCACACAAATAGTGAGGATGGTTTAGATTCACAATTGGATATTTTATCTCGATTCTGAGTTAATAAAAACTAAAAAACCACGCTTTAAAAGCAAAAATTGCAACGCATTATTAGAAGCCATTAAGTTTTGCTATTGCAAGGAACTAAGTAGAGAGTAAGAAAAAAATAAAGATCCTGACAGTTTATAGTGTCGCCATATTTGTTTCAATTTTCAATACCCTTTTTGTATATTACAATTTAAATTTCAGAAAAAAAATCATGTTTCATAGCCACACAAATAGTGAGTGTGAGTCATTTCTCTATGTCCACAAGGTCTCGCCGCGTCAATTTTCTCCTTGGAGCGAACCCGTCCGCTTAATTAAATAAACAGCTTTTATCGTTGAATGATTTCATGATTTATTTAATGAAAATATGCTCTCATAAAAAAATTAGTTAGATAGACATTCAATAGGTGTCTTTCTCTCACTCTCTCTCTCTCTCTCTCTCTGAAATGTATGTAGCTTGCTCGCGGGTCAGTAATGCAGACAATCTTTACATTCTAGCTCGAGACGGAAAAAACAGTAAATGTGGTTTACAAAGACATTTTATGAAGTGTCTTCCCGTCATTACATTTGAAAGTAGAAACATATTTACTCAAAATTTAGGTAGTAACATATTTTTACTGCAAAGACTGAAATAGAGGTGAGAAAAATTATCATTTGTGAACATAAGAAAACTACTACAACTGTATCAACTGTTATGTTATAATGTTTAAATTTCTAAATGGTGCAAGATAATACAAAATTCCATGCGGAAAAAGTCGTGGGCAGCAGATACGTATAGTTATAGGTGTGGGGCTATGCATGCTGATTTTTCATATACTGCATGGATGCGAACATGTAAGAATAATCTATCTATCTTACTATAATAAACCAGTACTTTTTCTGTCTGTCTGTTTGTACGCGATTTTGATGAAATTTTGTGTGTGAGTTCACGGGGATTCGAGGATGGTTTAGATTCACAATTGGATATTTTATCTCGATTCTGAGTTAAGAAAAACTAAAAATACACGCTTTAAAAGCAAAAAAGCTAAGCATTGTTGATAATTAGCCTCTATGGCAACGGGCTTTTGCATTGTTGTTGCCTTCTGCGTAACCATGGGAAAGGTTTTTGGTAACGGCAGTGGCGTGCCCAAGAGGAGGGGTATGTATAATGAGAAGATACAAAATGTCCAGCGTAGAAATACTTACCGCCATATGTACATTTGGGCAGGACAATGTCTGTCGGGTCCGCTAGAAAGATATATAGAGATATATATATATAGAAAGATATATAGAAATATAAAGATAGAGAGAGTTATAGAGATATACATAGAGAGATAAAGGGAGATGCTTAGTATACGTTTAAAAAATTGATTGAGGCATTGCAACGCATGCCGGGCATTATCTAGTTTTTATGTATTTTTTTATGTAGTTTATTCCGTGTATTGTAATTTATCCTTTTTTATGTGTCAGAATAAATTTATGATTGCTGCAATAATCTACTCGACACATAATAAAGCATTTTATTTTAGTTTTGCGTCCCTACCGTGTCTAAGCGACTAGCCATGGTAAAGTCAAGTCAGCTGGGATCAAACAATGATTGTAACTGGCTGTCCTGGTAGGGAAGGACGTGGGCTGTTCGCCCCAGCACGGGGTAGCAGGCTTCAGCACTACCTTGTTGGGATACAACTGTAAACTAACCCGTATTCCAGAACGTGTCCAAACCTATTCCCTGCTAGATAACGAAAACGCAACCGTTTTAATAAACTGTGCCCTGGACGAGGGAATGTTCGGCAACCATCGATACATTTAACACGCCAAAAATCCTACAGATAGCAGCACTATCGTGCGAATTAAATTGTGTAATTTGTATTTTCTCAGGTACCTACTTTCAAAGTTGCGATTATTTCTTTTTATAACCATTAAAGTGTACAAAATGTATTCCATAATAATTTCGCTACCATAAAGTTTCATTTGGCACACCAAAACGCTTGGTATGTCTCCCGATGATCATACAAATGTCTGTACACGAGATAATAGCGGCAGATGCGATTCAGCTATCTGGACGAAATCGACCAACAAGCGAGCTCTGCGCATGCGCGTAATTTTAGCAACAGAACGGCCACAGTTAAGGACACCAAAATCGGTTGCCCTAAAAAAAGGGATTGGCGTGTCCTATCTTGCACTAGGAATACAAGTAGGGTACAGGTGTAGCATATTTAACAACAGAACCTTTTTTTTTGCCTTGGAATACCGACCTTACACTGAGAGAGCAATTTATACTTTTTGCACAAACCATACCGTGTTTCGGAGTAAACACAACACATGGATAGAAAATATACATACATGTACATACCATAACAAGTTAATTAAGACCTGCATATTTTTATTTCATGGTTGGCACTACTTACATTTAAGAGCTTTCCTGTCTTTCGAACTTATTTTGTATGCCATTGTGTTTTTATTTTAAGGAAAATTAATTTCATGTTAAAAATACAATTGGAGTTTCGGGTGCTGATCAAATGCCTTCACTTGTATAAAACGACCATTAAAAAAAATTATAAACGGAGTTTTGATAAACGAGGTATATTTGTCACATCGGGACAGTTGAAATTTCATTTTAGAATTTCTAAACCAACAAAGCATTCTAGTTTTTGAGAGAGAAAAAGGGGGGGGGGGGGGGGGGACTTAAAAAGCCACCTCAAACTTTGGTGTTGGGGTAATGCATCGAGTTTCCGATGCGGGAGATGTATGGAGAAGGGGAGGGGAGGTTGTGACAAAGGATAGAGGCAGACACTATATAGTGCATTACAGCTAATACTAACTCTTGGAAGCACCACTAAAAGTCACCAGCATTCTTGATCTCTACCAAACTTATCATAAACGACCCAAAAAATCCAATTATATAATTTGCATACATGTGAGACCGAAACTGCGTTCGTTTATTTTTATACTATACGTTTGAATTCGTATTGGTATTTTTGCAGCCAGTTTTTTACTCCTGTGATATCGCCAGGGTTCAAAATTGCATTAGATTTAATAAAAAAAGTAAATAGTTGTAATTGTACCAACACTCCCTGTAACACGACACATTTTCAGATATGGTTTTAAATTACTTTGTTGTGAGCGGGGAAAAAAAAAAAAGTACATACTGAAAATCGCGAGTGTCTCTTCTCCTAAGAAATCCTTTTTTTTTATTATTCTTTCTGGCGCCAACTTTTGCCGCCGTTGTGCGCGATTGTGCTTTGAGAAGGACGTCATTAGAGAGGATGCTAGGTGTCGGATTTACCCGCGCCGCCGAACCGTAAGCTGGAATTCTTGCCGTGGCGTGATGAACCTCTTTAATGTTCGTCGGAATATCATTCAGTTCGGAATTTTTTATTTTTATTTTGTACATTCCTCCGTAGCTTTCCACGGTATATGATGCTCCCCTCACCCCTACCTACCCTTCGATACCTTATCCGTCCTTTTCCACGTCGCACCATCTGTCGGGAAGAGGGGGAAGGGGGGGGGGGGGAGGTGCCCCTTGTTACGACCGCCTTTGACATACGACGCCTGTCACCAGCCGAGGGCTCGGGACTACATTTGATTGTCCATAAAAGATCCGACGACAAGCAATAATTTACTTCGCTTGTGTTTTGCGTCATCCGTCAGTATCCCTCCGCGAACCCTTTTTTGACTGTAGTCATTTCGTGACTTTTCCCCCTTATCCTTTTTTTTTTTTTAAAGAGGGTTGTTATTCGCAGCGATGTTTTGGATGGCTGGTGGGGGGGCTGAAAAATGAGACACTCGATACACACTCCCTTCTAAGCTACTACCCCCCTTTCCCTTCCCTCTACACTCTTCATCGACCGTTCTTTATTTTTTTTTTTTTTTTGCTCATTTTCCACACTTCCATTGCGCAGTTCTTTCCGCTCTGTTTCCCTTTTTTTCGCTCCGCAACTTCTCCTGATTGATCGCGTTTGTTCCCGCTGCTAATGCGGGACCGGGATTCGAGCGACCACCGCCCGCGAGGCGCCGTCTGCGTGAGCGATTCCCTTTCAGACCCGCGAGCAACTGGCAACAGCGCGCCCGACTTCTTCTTCTTTTCTTAAATATCATCTTCTTGTTTTTTTAAAATTTATTTTTTAAGAGTGCCAGCCAAACAGTCGGAAGAACCCTTAAAAACTGCCGGACACTGCAACGCGAGCACACACTTGCTATCGCATTGCGTAACAACAACAACTGACAAAACATGCACAGGCCCATGTAAATACATATATTTATGTATAGTACTAAAAAAAAAGTGAAATTTTTAAGTTTTCTGTCATAATCCTTGACTAGGAAAGGGGGAGGGGGAATATTTAGCAATTGATGTTAAGAAAGTTTCAAAGCGGTCATTCTGTAAGTAATGTCATTTAATTTGTAAGTTGAAAAAAAAAATTAGCATGAGTTGTGACAAAGAAAAAGAAGGGATTTTAAAAATATATATATATAAAGTAAATATTTGAACACAGTACTGCTTAACATTTGTGAATAAACAGTCCACGTCTAATATTCTCAGCCTTAACTATATGTTCATGCATTAGTGGAGGTAAGACCATTTTAAAATGCTATAGGTTATAAAAAATTTTTTGGGGTTTTCAATCACTTATTATTGGTGTCAAGACTTAATTTAGAGTTCCTTTTATATGACATCAAGATTATAAGCATGAATCTACTAGACAATCGCTTCGAGAGTTGAAATAATGGTCTTATAAGTTTTTTTCATGCTTAGTAGAGCATCAGTGGCTTGGGAGAAAAATGGCCTGTGAACTTAACTAATTTCAACGTACTTCTTAAAATAAATGGGTGCGTGTATTTGTACGCGCGTTAGAAGTGTGTTATACTAACTTCTCGTGATAAAAAAAAACTATAATTTTGCATGCAAATATTTTATATAAATGAAATAATAATATGACTGGAGTGATATAAATAAGGTTGGAAAGTATGAATTCAATCAAATAAAAATGGATGTTAATACTCAGAATTCAGTATTAATATAGGTAATTATGTGTATAAAGTTAATTACTTGCTTAAGTAAAGTAATCGGGAAGAATTTTAATTAATAATAAAATCATTAAATATATTGAATGTTTATTCTAATTTGTTAATACTAATTATTTATATTATAATAATAGTGTAATAATGT
This sequence comes from Bacillus rossius redtenbacheri, assembly GCF_032445375.1. Classification (NCBI taxonomy): domain Eukaryota; kingdom Metazoa; phylum Arthropoda; class Insecta; order Phasmatodea; family Bacillidae; genus Bacillus; species Bacillus rossius. The sequence continues at coordinate 36,169,495 of NC_086338.1, forward strand.
ATAATGCAAAAAATTATTCATACGGAAACAAAACCTCACTTATATAAATACACCGATACAAGCACATATAAGTTTTATTTATAAGCGGCATTTTTGTATGTAGCCATTTTTCATTCTGTGAAAATTTTTTTGAATGATGCGCTGATCGTATCACAAGCAATTCATTTGTCTTTTATTTTTTTGACGTTACAACGTCTAATAAATCGATGAACGCCGTCTGCACGCTCGAAAATGTGTCCCGTTACGCACATTGTTCCGGTACGCTGTGTCCCGTTACGCGTATTGTCCCGTTAAGCTCTGTCCCGTTACGCTCATTGTTCCGTTACGCTGTGTTCCATTACGCTGTCTGCGAGTGCAGTAAAAATAGGTTATGTTACAATTGACTAAACAATTATGGTGATTCATATAATTGATGATATATATTTTATTACAGTTTATTTAGCTATATGAAAACTTGTTCATAATTATATTTAAACTTTATAGCTAAACGCCAGTTTTTAAAATTAATTACAAGTCATCTACGCGTGAACTGTTTCGTCGACTGTTTATAAAGTGAAGTGAAAAGTTAATGTGGTTTTCATTGCTTATTACAGCAACAATTTC